>NC_137350.1:40615157-40832759 GCF_965287045.1 Carcharhinus amblyrhynchos | reverse complement strand
GTCCTTGTACATGGGGCAGTTCAATCCCAAACACTCCGAAACATTCATTCACCTTGCTACTCATTATTACCCAGTCCCTTTCATTGTAACCATGGTAACATTTCTAAAAGTACTTAATTGGTTATGAAACACATCTCCTGTGGTTGAGAAAGCGGCTATATAAATGCAAGTTATTTCCTTTAGCTTTTTTTTAAGCAAAGAAATTATGTCTCATCACTCAGTCTGTGATGTGACTGTTCCACATCGAGTCTCCATCCTCTCTGTCCATTGCAGTTTGGATGAGCTCAAGTTTATAATGTGGAAGATCTGGCATGAGGTGGCACAATGGCTAGCACTGCTGCCTCACAGTGCCAGGGACCCCGGTTTAATTCCCGGCTTGGGTCACTGTCTGTGGGGAGTTTGCGCATTCTCCCCGTGCTTGCGTGGGTTTTCTCCGGGTGCTCCCGTTCCCTCCCACATCCCAAAGATGTGCTGTTAGGCTGATTGGTGTAACAAATTGTCCCTAAATTAGTCTTCCCTTATGGAATGCCATAAGCAGAGACAAGGGTCATGGGTGGAGGGGGTACTCATAATGTTAAAATGGCAGCGCGGGCTCAATGGGCCAAAGGGCCTGTTTCCCGGGCTGTGTTGTTCTTTGTTCTTTGTTCTTTGATGTATAGGTTAGGGTGATTATTGGGTAAAAGCGTGGGATTACGTAGATAGGATCTGGGTGGGATGCTCTGTCGGAGAGTCAGTGAGGATTTGATGGGTCAGATGGACTCCTTCTGCACTGTGCAGGTTCTAAGATCAACCAACCAGGAGTGCGCTGGAACAGTGAAGAGGTAACAAAGTGATGGATCAAGCTTTGAGCAGCAGATAAACTTAGTCAGGACTGTAGTCAGGCAATGTTATAGAGATGGAAATAGGTAATATTCGTAATGGAGATGGCTCAAGGTGATTCTCTCTCCTATTCCCCTCCCTTCCCTGTAGCACAGAGACTGCACTCTGAATATTTTAAATAGATTCTTTTCAATATTAATAATGCCAGAAAGCTGATGGTGAATCCAATCACAATTTGCAATGCAAGGGACCTTAAGCTGAAAGTTTGAGAAGCTTCTGTTGGTGTGCTGGACCCCAGGCATTGACACTAACAAATTATTGAACTTGATCAATATTTTTAATAATGCGGAACAAATGATTGTTATTTAAATTCTCAGTAAATTGGGAATCTGAAATACTAACATTAGAATCAAATTGTAAGTGTTGAATTCAGACAACAGGTGTGTCAGCATCTGAAAGGATTTTGGTCAAAATCTTTCTCTGAGCTCAAGGACATGTTAATATACTTTCTCTTCCAGGCATGATATGTGGTATTTCTCTGAGAGGGATCCAGTGCTGCTCCAAAGAGTAATATGGAGTTGCCTAAAAGAGAGAGGTATGATACTGCCCCAACTTCTTACTAATGCATTAAAAAATCAATTAATTGCAGATCAGTACAGTTCCTAGCACTGCATCCATAACACTTTGGTAACTGTGGATCATGACTGCCCTGTTTGTTAATGAGATAGTTTGTGCAAAAGACCTCCAATCTGTGAAACTCGGTGCTTTAAAAGCCTTCAAAGCAACTTGAAAAGATTTAGCCGGATGTAAAACAAAAAAGGTTAAAAAGTTTTAAAGGTTAATACTCAATTCAGGTAAACCACAACTAAGCACTAATTAAGTCCCATAAGCTCCACACATAATACAACTTCAAGTACTGAGGTTTAAACAGAAAAACAGAGTTGAGAATCTGTTTGAAGATTACCTGTTTCTTTGGCAGTTGTTGTGTTAGTGGACAAGTCTGGCGTCCATGTCATTACAGAGTATTCAGGTCTTTCTGGAGCGACGCTTAAGAGCAGGAAAATGGCAGAGAGCCAAATTATCTGAATGAGTCACAATGTGAATCACAAAGCCACCTGGGTAGACACAGGAGGGAGCTGGAGTGTGTTTGCACAGACACAGAAATCGCCCAGTAAACAGCTGACACCGACAGCTGTTCTAAGTTTCTGTTGTCACTATCCAATCACCTGCAAAGGTCACCTCACTCTAACACGCTTTGTTGAAAGGCAGGTATAGTGAGGGGGTCAGGATTCTCGACTGCACCCCTCTCTGCTGATCCTACTACCCGTGATTGTGCTTTTACAGATAGATAGGGCCTTAGAATGAAAATGGTTTACAACAAGCTTAAGATTAATCAGAGGACTGTGATCTGAAGATTGCAAAGAGTTAGCAGCACAGCAACAGGCCATTCCACTGATTGGTTCCACTGGTCGGCGCAACATCGAGGGCCAAAGGGCCTGTACTGCGCTGTAATGTTCTATGTTCTATTCAGCCATCTGAACAATGCTGATGTTTATGTTCCACATGAATGTCCTCCTGTCTTCTTCTTTTCACCATCTCTGAATATCTTCTATTCCTTTCTCTCTCGTGTTTTTCTGGCTTCTTCTTTGATACATTGATATCATTCAGTTCAGCAGCTCCCTGTGCGAGTGAGTTCCACACACTCACCATTCTTTGGGTAAAGAGGTTTCTCCTGAATTCTTCATTGGATTTACCTTATATTGATGGATTTATTAGTAGCTATTTTACACTGATGGTTTCTCATTCTGGTACCCCCCAAAGATGGAAACCTTCTGTTTGTGTTACCCTAATAAATTATTTCATAATCTTAAAGCCCTATCTCAAGAACATAAGAACTAGGAGCAGGAGTTGGCCATCTGGCCCCTCAAGCCTGCTCCACCATTCAATAAGATCATGGCTGATCTTTTCATGGACTCAGCTCCACTTACCCGCCTGTTCACCATAACCCTTAATTCCTTTACTGTTCAAAAATTTATCTATCCTTGCCTTAAAAACATTCACTGAGGTAGTCTCAACTGCTTCACTGGGCAGGGAATTCCACAGATTCACAACCCTTTCCATGAAGGAGTTCCTCCTCAACTCAGTCCTAAATCTGCTCCCCCTTATTTTGAGGCTATAGCCCCCTAGTTCTAGTCTCACCCGCCAGTGGAAACAACTTCCCTGCTTCTATCTTATCTATTCCCTTCATAATCTTGTATACTTCTATAAGATCTCCCCTCATTCTTCTGAATTCCAATGAGTATAACCCCAGTCTACTCAGTCTCTCCTCAAGCCAACCCTCTCAACTTTTGCTTTTTTGAGACAGAAGCTCCTGACTATTCAGTCCTTCCTGAGAATTGTATTAACTCGGATATTACACTGCAAAGCTTTTGAGAATTATATTAACATGGTATTACACTGTGATAATTGTATTAACTCGAGTATTACACTGCAAAGCATTTGTTTGTACTTCTCCAGTGTCTGCATATATTTTTTATAATTTATCAAGTATAAGAGTATAAGTATAGAGGAAGGTAGGAATTAGGAGCAAAAATCAGCAAATTCAGCCCTGTAAGCCCACTCCACCATTCAGTCAGATCATGGCTGATCTCTCCCTGGTCTTAAACCCACCTCCCCACCTGTTCCCCATATCCCCTTTTTTATTAGAAATATATCTATCTCCTTCTTGAAATCATTCAATGATTCAGACTCCACCGTGCTATGGGGCAGTGAGTTCCACAAATCCACCATCCTCTGCGAGTATTTCCTCCCCATCTCAGTTTTAAATCTACCGCCTCTCAACCTACACTTGTGACCTCTTGTTCTTGATTGCCCCATAAGAGGAAACATTTGGTCTACATTTACTTTATCAATCCCTTTTGAAATTTTATATCCCTCGATCAGATCCCCTCTCATCCTTCTAAACTCCAGAGACTACAAGCCCAAACTGTTTAATCTCTCCTCATATGTCAACCCTTTCATCTCTAGAATCAAATGGGTGACCACCAGACATCCATCTGGAGCAAGATGGTAGGTAGTGCAGGAATCTCCTGTGGCCATTCCCCTGCAGAACAGATATACTGCTTTGGATACTGTTGAGAGGAATGACCTCTCTAGGGAAAGCAGCAGCAAGCAAACTTGTTGCACTATGGTTGGTTGTGCTGCAGAGGCGAGGGGTAAAAAGTGTGCCAGTGAAATTGTTACAGGGGACTCAATTTAAAGGGAGTAGACAGGCATTTCTGCGGCCGCAAACAAGACTCCAGGATGGTATGTTGCCTATCTGGTGCTTGGGTCAAGAAAGAGTGGCTGCAAGACATTCTAAAGTGGGAGGGCGAACAGCCAGTGGTTGTAATACACGCTGGTACAAGTGATATAGGTTAAAAAAAAGGATGAGGTCCTAAAAGCAGAATACAGGGAGCTAGGGAGAAAGTTAAGGAGTTGGACCTCAAAGGTAGTGATCTCAGGTTTACTACTGGTGCCAGTTGGTCTTTCTCTACACCCTGACTATGACTGTAACATTACATTCTGCACCCTCTCCTTTCTTTTGTTATGTCCAGTTTGCTTTGTCTATATATTGTACAAGAAACAATACTTTTCACTGTCTGCTAATACATGTAACAATAATATATCAAATTATATCCTCTTCACTGCCTGTTTTCCCACCTATTTTAGTGTCATCTGCACATTTCGCTATGCTTGCAGATCATTCATTTGGATTGTAAACACTTGAGGTCTGAGACTGACCCCTGTGACACCCATCTAGTTACATTTCGCCAGAAGGACCTATTTATCCTGACCCTCTGTTTTTTGTCCATCAGCTAATCCTCAATCCAATCCAATACTCTACCCCCAATTCCCTGTGATCTCACCTTCTGGATCAGTCTTTCCTGCGGCACTTGTCAAACACCTTCTGGAACTCTAGGAATAGCACATCCACAGGTTCCCCACTATCCACCTTGCTGGTTATGTCCTCAAAGAACTGAAGCAAGTTTGTCAAGCATGGCTTTCCCTTCATAAAACCGTGCTGACAATGGTGGGTTGAGCTTTGTCTTTCCAAATACTCATTCATCTCCTCCTTAATGATTGATTCCAGCAACTTCCCCACCACAGAGGTCAAGCTAACCGGCCTATAGTTTCCTACTTTTTGCCTCTCTCCTTTTTGAATACTGGGTGTCTCACTAGCATGTTTCCAATCCATCGGGATCTTACCAGAATCCAAGGAATTTTGGAATATCACAACCAATCCAATACACAACCAATCCACAACACAACCATTATCTCTGCTGCCACCTCCTTTAATACCCCAGGGGCAAGGCCATCAGGTCCTGGAATCCTACCTGCCTTTAAACCCATTAGTTTATTCAATACCTTCTCCCCAGTGATGGTTATTGCACCAAGTTCCTCTGCATTAACTATAGTTTTTGGAAAATTTTTATTATCCTCTACTGTGAAGACAGAGGTAAAATATTGGTTTAGTGTCTCTGCCATCTCTATGTTCCCCATTAGTACCTCACTGGTATCATCCTCTAAAGGGCCATCAATTACTTTAGCTAATCTCTTCCTCTTTATACACTTATAGAAACTTTTGGTATCTGTGTTTATGTTTTCTGCTAATTTCTTTTCATAGCTCATCTTAGATCTTTTGATTCTATTTTTAGTAGCCTTTGCTGAACTTTAACATTCTCCCAATCCTCCAGCTTGCCACTAATTTTTGCATTTGACACACTCTAGTTTTTGCCTTTATTATCCTTTTTGACTTTCTTGTCTAGCCATGGAACAGTTTCCTTCCTTTTATAATTCCTCTTCCTCTCAGGAAGATAATTTAATTGAGAGATATTCAATATCACCTGAACATCCAACATTGTTCCTCAACTATCCTGCTCTCAATTATTTGTTCCCAGTTTACTTGGGTCAACTCTTTCCTCAGGCCTGTATAATTAGCTCTTCCCAATGCTGAAACTCTAGCATGGCACTCTGTCTTCTCTCGCTCAATCTGAATCTGAAACTGTGATCACTCTCTCCAAAAGGATCTCTAACAACAAGACTATTTATCAACCCTTTTCATTACATAATACTAAATCTAAAATAGCCTGCTCCCTGGTTAGTTCCGTAATGTATTGCTCTAAGAAACAGTCCCTCGTACATGTGAATCTGCTTTGCATGGCCCTCCAAAGCCAATATTCCCTTCCTGGGGTGCAATGCTCACAACTGAACACAGATAGGGTCTGACCTGAGCTCTGTACAACTGAACTTCCCGTTCTATGTAATCTAACCACTGAGGTGGAGACCCATTCTCTGTGTGTTTGCTTTGATTAATTTTGTGCTCATTTGTGGGTCACAAAGATGTGGTTTTAAACTCCAAGACTTGCTCTTGCACGTGTTGATATTCCAATGCCATGTTGAAGCAATTCTGCTGTGTCAGAGCTCAGCTTTTAACCAACTGTTAAACTGAGATCACTTGTACCCGTACCAGGATGTTAAAAATTCCATTGGTCCCAGCTAGCATTCCTCCTTCCGAAACCACAAAACAGAACAAACTGTTCATCTCATTGCTGTTTATGGGATCACACTCTGCACAATATAGGTACTGTATTAACTAATAATATTCACCGCATTTCAAGTGTAATTAATTGCATGTGGAATGGTATGAAATGCTTCAGAGATTAGACCAATTCATCCTTCTCAAGCTTAAATTTTCCATTTCTTAATGGGACAATTCACTTGCTGCCAGATCCATAATCTCACTCTGTTCCCTTTGAGGGTTGTCCTATGAACATCCTTAACGATGTAACATAGGCATGTGTGACTTACTGAGGGTCGTCAATGTTTGGGCTGCAAAGCCTGAGCTCCCCAAGGGATTTTCATTCACACTAACCCTAATTTTCATAGTTCGTAGATAGACCTACTCAGGATGGGACTGTGCTAGACCTAACCCTCGGGCAAGTAGTCAAAGTGTCAGTGGGTGAGTGTTTTGGGGATAGTGACCGTAACTCTGTGAGTTTCAAAGTCATTCTGGAAATGGATAAGGGAAGTGCCTGAATTGGGGGAAGGCTGATTTCAATATCATTAAGCAGGATCTGGCAAATGTAGCTGCTCCCAGCCTACATGCTGGGAAATCTCCTTTTGGAAAGTGGGAGTCTTTTAAAAGTGAAATAGAGAGAGTTCAGAGCCAATGTGTTCCGCTCAGAATAAAAGCAAAGGGCGGCATGTCCAGAGAACCCTGGATGTCAAAGGATATCGATGGTTTGATGAAAAGCAAGCATATAGTAAATATAGCGCGCTAAAAACAGGGGAGGCCCCTTCAGGAGAGTAGAGAGAATCAAGTGGGGAATGCTTAAAAAAGGAATCAGGAGGGCAAAGAGAGGCCACGAAATAACATTGACAGATAAGGTTAAGGAAAACCCCAAGAGCAAGAGGATGGTCAGGAAAAGTATGGGACCCATTAGAGACCAGAAAGGAATCTGTGCATGGAGCCAGAGGAAGTGGGCAAGGTCCGAAATGAATAGTTTTCATCTGTGTTCACTATGGAGAGAGACATTGCAGCTGGAGATTTCAGTCGGGACGGTAAAGTTCTGGAGGACGTTAAGATTAATAAAGAGAAAGTATTAGATGTCTTAGTGGGCATAAAGATGCACAAACCCCCAGGGCCTGATGAGATGTATCCCAGGCTGCTATGGGAGGGTAAGGAGGAGATTGCAGGGGTCCTGATGGAGATATTTAAATCTCCACTGGCCCCAGGTGAAGTTCCAGATGACAGGATGATAGTTAATGTGGTTCTTTTGTTCAAGAAGGGCAGCAGGGATATGCCGGATAATTACAGACCAGTTAGTTTACTGTCAGTTGAAATTATTGGAAAGAATTCTGAGGGACAGGATTAATCAACACTTGGAAAGACAGTGTTTGCTCAGGGATAGTCAGCATGGATTTGTTGGTGGGAGATATTGTCTAACTAATTTAATTGAGTTTTTTTGAAAAGATAACTAAATATATTGATGAGTGTAGCACAGTTGATGTGGTTCACATGGACTTCAGTAAGGCCTTTGACAAGATCCTACAAGGAAGGCTAGTCCAAAAGGTTAGAGATCATGGAATTCAAGGAAAGTTGCCATCCAGGACAAAGCAGCACCTCTCCACAACCATTCAATCCCTCCACCACCGATGCACAGCGGCAGCCGTGTGTACCACCCACAAAATGCACTGCAGCAACTCACCAAGGTTTCTTAGGCAGCACCTTCCAAACTCATGACCACTACCATCTCGAAGGAGACGAGCAGCAGACGCCTGGAACACCCCCAGCTGGCGATTCCCCTCCAAGTCTCTCACTATCCTGACTTAAGAACATAAGAAATAGGAGCAGGAGTAGGCCATCTAGCCCTTCGAGCCTGCCCCGCCATTCAATAAGATCATGGCTGATCTGTCGTGTCTCAGTTTCACTTTCCCGCTCTCTCCCCATAACCCTTAATCCCCTTGTCTATCAGAAACCTATCTACCCGTGACTTAAATATATTCAGCGAGGCAGCCTCCACCACTTCAACGGGCAGAGAATTCCAGAGATTCACCACCCTTTGAGTGAAGAAGTTCCTCCTCAGCTCCGTTCTAAACTGCACCCCCCTCTTATCTTGAGGCTGTGCCCTCTAGTCCTGCTGTACTTTCTAAGCGGAAACAATCTCTCTACCTCTACCCTATCCATCCCCTTCATTATCTTGTAAGTCTCTATAAGATCCCTCCTCAGCCTTCTAACTCCAACGAGTACAAACCCAGTCTATTCAATCTCTCTTCATAAGCTAACCCCCTCATCTCCGGTATCAGCCTAGTGAACCCCCTCTGCACTCCCTCCAAGGCCAAAATATCCTTTCGCAAATACGGCGACCAAAACTGCACACAGTACTCCAGCTGCGGCCTCACCAGTGCCCTGTACAGCTGCAGCAAGACTTCCTTGCTTTTATATTCAATCCCCCTCGCTATAAAGGCCAGCATCCCATTTGCCTTCCTGACCACCTGCTGCACCTGCAGATTGGGTTTTTGCGACTCATGCACAAGGACCCCCAGGTCCCTCTGTACCCTAGCATGCTGCAGCTTTTCACCCTTTAAATAATAATCCCTCCTGCTATTATTTCTACCAAAGTGGATATCCTCACATCTGCTAACATTATACTCCATCTGCCAGGTCCTCGCCCACTTGCTCAGCCTATCCAGATCTCTCTTCAGACTTTCCGCACCTTCCACGCAATTTGCTTTTCCACTCATCTTCGTGTCATCAGCAAACTTTGTCACCCTACACTTAGCCCCCTCCTCCAGATCGTCTATGCAAATGGTGAACAGTTGAGGCCCCAGCACTGATCCCTGCGGCGCTCCACGAGTGGACTTGGACATATATTGGCTATTCCTTCACTGTTGCTGGGTCAAAATCCTGAAACTCCTTCCCTAACAGCACTGTGTGTGTACCTACACCACATGGACTGCAGTGGGTTCAAGAAGGCAGCTCACTACCGCCTTCTCAAGGGGCAATTAGGGATGGGCAATAAATACTGGCCACAGGATTCTGAGCCTCTGATCTGCTCTTGTAGCCACAGTATTTATGTGACTGGTCCAGTATAGTGTTAACATTGTCTATCAGAGAGAAAGTTCTCGAATGTTTGCCTGTCAAGATGGATCTATGATTAAGATCAGTTCTGCAGTAAGTCAACAGTGAATTGAAGAGCAGGATAGGAAGAGTCAGAGCTCCTTCTCTCCAATCCCAATCAGATTCCTGATCCCAGAGGCAGCTCAACTCCCACAACCACCCTCCAATTTAAACTCCACATAGATCTTGCTCAGAAATTCAATGACTTGTACCCAGAGTTTGAATTTAGTTGTCTGACTAAATGAATGGTTAACCGGGCTGTGGTTTAAACCGAGAGGTTTGATCCAGGCTGAATACTTCTTCCTCAATCTCTTGCTGATTAATGAGATCGCTCAGTCAGCACGGGAAACAACTTCAAATTTAACACCAAATCATCTGGACTCGGAATCTGACACTAACTGTCAGGAAGTTATATCGGTGAGTTCAAACTTGTCCAATTAAATCTGATATTCACATATTTGGCGTCTTTCAAAACCAAAAGAGTCTTTATTTTGAGTTAGCATCCTCAATTCAAAATCAGAATGTTGTGTGTACAAGACCCAGGACGGAAATTAGAGACAAAAAAGAACAGACTCACATTCCAATGCAGTACTGAGGGAGCGCCGCACTGTCAGAGGGTCAGTACTGAGGGAGCGCCGCACTGTCAGAGGGTCAGTGCTGAGGGAGTGCCGCACTGTCAGAGGGTCAGTGCTGAGGGAGTGCCGCACTGTCAGAGGGTCAGTGCTGAGGGAGTGCCGCACTGTCAGAGGGTCAGTACTGAGGGAGCGCCGCACTGTCAGAGGGTCAGTGCTGAGGGAGTGCCGCACTGTCAGAGGGTCAGTGCTGAGGGAGTGCCGCACTGTCAGAGGGTCAGTGCTGAGGGAGTGCCGCACTGTCAGAGGGTCAGTGCTGAGGGAGTGCCGCACTGTCAGAGGGTCAGTGCTGAGGGAGCGCCGCACTGTCAGAGGGTCAGTGCTGAGGGAGTGCCGCACTGTCAGAGGGTCAGTGCTGAGGGAGTGCTGCATTGTCAGAGGGTCAGTGCTGAGGGAGCGCCGCACTGTCAGAGGGTCAGTGCTGAGGGAGTGCCGCACTGTCAGAGGGTCAGTGCTGAGGGAGCGCCGCACTGTCAGAGGGTCAGTGCTGAGGGAGCGCCGCACTGTCAGAGGGTCAGTGCTGAGGGAGCGCCGCACTGTCAGAGGGTCAGTGCTGAGGGAGCGCCGCACTGTCAGAGGGTCAGTGCTGAGGGAGCGCCGCACTGTCAGAGGGTCAGTGCTGAGGGAGCGCCGCACTGTCAGAGGGTCAGTGCTGAGGGAGCGCCGCACTGTCAGAGGGTCAGTGCTGAGGGAGCGCCGCACTGTCAGAGGGTCAGTGCTGAGGGAGTGCCGCACTGTCAGAGGGTCAGTGCTGAGGGAGCGCCGCACTGTCAGAGGGTCAGTGCTGAGGGAGCGCCGCACTGTCAGAGGGTCAGTGCTGAGGGAGTGCCGCACTGTCAGAGGGTCAGTGCTGAGGGAGTGCCGCACTGTCAGAGGGTCAGTGCTGAGGGAGTGCCACACTGTCAGAGGGTCAGTGCTGAGGGAGCGCCACACTGTCAGAGGGTCAGTGCTGAGGGAGCGCCGCACTGTCAGAGGGTCAGTAGTGAGTGGGTGCCTTGTCGTTGGAGAGCTGAATGAAGCTTTGAAATAATTCTGAGGCTGAGTTACGATCTGAATGGGTGATGCCGGTACAATGAAAATCAGAATATTGAAGAGGCCAGAATTAAAGGAACACAATTACTCTGGAAGGCTGACCTGTCGGAGGCTGCTGAGATAGGGAGGGTGGTCAGAACTGGAAGAATTTGCAGAGATAGGGAGGGGGTAGGGACTGAAAGTGGTTACTGAGATAGGGAGGGTTGTAGGATCTGGAGGAGGTTGCATAGATAGGTAGGTGGTAGGGTCTGGAGAAGGTTAGAGATACGGAGGACTGTAGGGGTAGGAGGAGGTTACAGAGATAGGGAGGGGGTAGGGACTGGAAGTGGTACTGAGATAGGGAGGGTTGTAGGATCTAGAGGAGGTTGCAGTGATAGGGATGGTTGTCGGATCTGGAGGGGATTGCAGTGATAAGGATGGTTGTAGGATCTGGAGGGGATTGCAGTGATAGGGATGGTTGTCGGATCTGGAGGGGATTGCAGTGATAGGGATGGTTGTCGGATCTGGAGGGGATTGCAGTGATAGGGAGGGTTGTAGGGTTCGGAGGATGTTGCTGAGATGAGGGGTTTGTGACCAGGGAGGGATTTGAAAACAAGAAGTAACATTTTAAAATGGAGGTGGTTTCTGCGTGGCTTTGTAGCAAATCTGAGGGATGGTCAAGGGACAGAGAAGCTTATCTGGGAAGAGATCTGGAATATTTGTTCATCAAAGCCCGAGCTTCACCCTGTTGCTCATATAACCCATCCCACCATCTTCCACACTGTCACTTTCAGAGTGTTCAGTTATTGGCTTTTAGCCACTCTGGAGTTCATATAGAACATAGAACATAGAACACTACAGCACAAACAGGCCCTTCGGCCCACGAGTTGCGCCGATCACATCAACACCTACCAATCCATAGACCTATCTATAACCCCCAATCCCATAAAGCCCCATATACTCATCCAGAAGTCTTTTAAAAGACCCCAGCGAGTTCGCCTCCACCACCACTGACGGCAGCCGATTCCATTCACTCACCACCCTCTGAGTGAAAAACTTACCCCTAACATCACTTCTGTACTTTCCTCCCTGCACCTTAAATCTGTGTCCTCTCGTAGCGACCATTTCAACCTGGGGAAATAGCCTCTGAGAATCCACCCTATCTATTCCTCTCAACATTTTATAAACTTCTATCAGGTCGCCTCTCAACCTTCGTCTCTCCAGGGAAAAGAGTCCCAGCTCCCTCAACCTAACTTCATAAGGCATGCCTCCCAGTCCAGGCAACATCCTTGTAAATCTCCTCTGTACCCTTTCAATAGCTTCTACGTCTTTCCTATAGTGAGGCGACCAGAACTGCGCACAGTACTCCAAATGAGGCCTGACAAGGGTCTTATAAAGTGCAGCATTACCTCCTGACTCCTAAACTCAATCCCTCCATTAATGAAAGCCAGTACACCATACGCCTTCTTGACCACCTCTTCCACCTGCGAGGCCGATTTAAGAGTCCTGTGGACCCGGACGCCAAGATCCTTCTGCTCTTCAACACTACTAAGACTCCTGCCCTTGATAGTGTACTCGTTCATCCCGTTGGTTCTGCCAAAATGGACGTCTACACATTTATCCGCGTTGAAGTCCATCTGCCACTTCTCCGCCCAGTCCTGCATCCTATTTATGTCCTGCTGCAACTTTTGACATCCTTCCAGACCATCCACAACACCACCGACCTTCGTGTCATCAGCGAACTTACTTACCCATCCCTCCACTTCCTCATCCAGGTCATTTATGAAAATGACAAACAGCAAGGGTCCTAGAACAGATCCCTGGGGCACTCCACTGGTGACTGACCTCCATTCAGAAAAAGACCCATCCACAACCACTCTCTGCCTTCTGCAGGCAAGCCAGTTCTGGGTCCACAAGGCCAAAGGCCCTTGGATCCCATGCCCTCTCACCTTCTCAAGAAGTCTTGCATGGGGGACCTTATCAAACGCCTTGCTGAAGTCCATGTACACCACGTCCACGGCACTTCCTTCGTCAATGTGTTCAGTCACATTATCGAAGAACTCAACTAGGCTTGTAAGGCACGACCTGCCCTTGACAAATCCATGCTGACTATTCCTGATCATGTCAAACCTCTCCAAATGCTCGTAAATCTTGTCCCTCAGAAGCCTCTCCATCAGCTTACCAACCACTGAGGTCAGACTCACCGGTCGGTAATTTCCTGGGCTATCTCTGTTCCCTTTCTTGAAAATAGGGACTACATCCGCAATCCTCCAATCTTCCGGAACCTCTCCCGTCTCCATTGACGACACAAAGATCATCGCCAGGGGCTCTGCAATCACTTCCCTCGCCTCCCACAGTAACCTGGGGTACATCCCATCTGGTCCCGGCGACTTATCTATCTTGATAGAATTCAAAAGTTCTAACACGTCCTCTTCCTTAATATCCACATACTCAATCTTTTCCATCTGCTGCAAATCCGTAGCAAAATCTCCCAGATCAGCTTCCACCGTGAATACTGAGGCAAAGTACTCATTAAGCACCTCTGCCATTTCTTCTGGTTCCACACAGACCTTTCCCCCTTCACCTTTTATAGGTCCTATCCCTTCTCTTCTCATCCTTTTACTTTTCACATATTTGTAGAAGGCCTTGGGATTCTCCTTAATCTTATCCGCCAAGGCCTTCTCATGACCCCTTCTGGCTCTTCTAATATCCCCAAAGACTCTCCTCATCTGTCCATTGCTCCTCACTATAATTCACTCCACTTGGCCGATTTGCTCAATCTCTCTTCCTTGGCCCACTCTGACTGTTAATGGCTCATGATTAGCATGAGCTGCTTGTTGTGAAGAGCTGTGAAATTGTACATGTTTGTGCTGTAGACTGGGTGTTCACATGGACACTGGGATAACACAGGTACAGAGGGAGTTACGTGTGTGGGAGGTCTCCCTGGGGTATGGGCTGACATGTATATGAGATCTGCTCAGTAAGGTTAATAAACCCTCATCACCATAAGTCTCTTGTCATCAGTTATTGTAACCCGGTAACTTCTGCATGGTGTCAGGAGTTGGTGGGGACAGCAGAATGATTTCATTCCATCAAACTTCTTGTGTTTGACAAAAGCATCTCAGGCAACTGGATAAAATGGGAAGGAATGGTGTATCTACCACAGTGCTGGCCTATCAGACACTGAGAAAAGGTCCAGTGTTCACTCTGTTACACTCAGTAACCCCTGAAACTCACAAAATCTGAACCTTTTGTTTTTCAAACAGTGAAAGAGGAGGAGGACCCCGAGATATCGCTTAAATACCCAGCAATAAAGAACATTCTATTGGATAGACACACATTCAATACAACCAACCACAATCATCGATACATCGATCTAATTGCACTCCGCCATTCGAAAGATCCTTGCAAAAAACGCACATCTGGCACAAGTGTGAGAGAAATTGCATCACATTGTCCGCCATCTCCATGGTGATTTTTATCTATAAACACCTTCTTTGTGATAAAAACCTAAAGCTGAAATCTGGTGGTTAACCGGATTGTAAAGCTGCAGCTGGGTCTCTGGGACGGTATCAGACCAGGGCTAATCCACCCTGATCCAGGTGTACACACTCTGTAGCTCCAGGTCCGGAATAGAAAGACCTATTCAACTGTTACCCCACTACAGGGAAGATTGATGTATGGTCTAAGGCTGGGTGACTCGGTACGAGCCATGGTCTGTGTTTCCAGAAGGATCCGCCTTGTGATGGAGCAGGAAGGGTTCAATGGGCTGGACCGGATGATGACACTGGGTGGCAGCGTCCCCATCGACAAGGCCACAGACTGGGTTTCAGCCACACTGGGGGCAGCGGGGAGAGACAGCGCAGTCAGGATCTGAAGGGGAAGGAGGTATTACATCAGAAATGCTCTCACATTGTGTTTTAGAACCTGCTCAAACGGTCAGGATTCAGATCACTCGCAGCCGTGACAAACTGCCAGTGATGCACTACCATATCTCACAGCCAAATAGCAATGAGGTTTCCTCGCTTGGTGTTCATTCGAAATTGGCATTGCCAACTGCAGGAAGCTGGACCAGCAACATCAGCCACCACATACCCAAGGTATCCAGGCTGCAACCTCGCCCCCACCCCCCCACCCCCATGCCTATGGAAATGGAGACTCCTCCGGAGGCCAAGAGCCCCAAGCCACTGGGTACACCACAAGGACGCCTGATGCCACCCACACTGAGGACAACATTCCAAGGACATCCCCAGCATAGACAACTGGCACAATCACACACTCAGTGTGCCTGAGTAAACCAAGTACAAGGTTCAAGGACGATGTGATGGTCTAGTCTAGATATGGACTTTGTTTTTTTTAATAAATGGGGGGCGGAGGGGAAGAGACACGATGAGCTATTCGCCAGCTGCAGTCGCCAAGCCAGTGCCTCGCACAATGTAATTTTTATTCATTCATGGGACATGGGTGTCGCGGGTTGGGCCAGTGTTTATTGCCCATCCCCAGTTGCCCGAGGGCAGTTGAGAGTCAACCACATTGCTGTGGCTCTGGAGTCTTGTGTAGGCCAGACCGGGTAAGGACGGCAGATTTCCTTCCCTAAAGGACATTAGTGAATCGGATGAGTTTTTCCGACAATTGACAATAGTTTCATGGTCATCAGTAGATTCTTAATTCCAGATAATTTTTATTGAATTGAAATTCCACCATCTCCAGGTCCTCAGAACATTATCTGAATTTCTGGATTAATATTCTAGTGATAATACCACCAGGCCTTCAGCTCTTCCATCAAAGAATGATGTTTTGTTAGCCTTGTTTGACTCTGTGGCCGGAATTTTACTGCCAGGCCCTCCCTGAAATGGGCGTGACTCACAAAACGCAATTCTCCATTGGCCTCAGGCGGGATTTTATGAGCCTCGCCCGAGTATCGGCCTGTATGTTGTAAATGGTTTACACCCTGTAATTGTTTTCTGATGCTGTCACCACTCTGTGCCAGCAGTTTTCCAATTTGAATGGGGAAGTTGTAGATGGTGCCGTCATGTGGACACTGGGGTGACATGGATACAAAGGAAGTCACGAATCTTTAGCGAGGGACTTATCCCCTGAGCATGACAGACACACAACATGAAAGAACTGCTCAATATTTTTAATAAACACTCACTGTTACTCTTTGTCATCAGTTATTGCAACCTGATAACATCCACAAGTGCTTCGATAAGGGCAGGGAGGCTGAATTAAAACTCTAATTTCCTAACACACTCGGACTGCTCATACAGCACAAACTTGCTCTTTCAGAAATCCAGACTCCTGACTGTTGACAAATTTACCCTGGAGCTTTGTCAAGACCTCATTGCAAATAATCATTAATTCTGGAGGCAGTGAGTAATATCAGCAACTCAGCATTATCTCATTACGTAATCCTTGGTTTGCACACTGGAGAGGTTCACAAAAAACCAGCAGTGTGTAAGACTCCAGGCTCTCAGAGGGATCTGGGCTGCAGATGATTTCACAGGTTGTTATCAAACAGTTGCAGGAATAATTAACCCCATCATATTATTGTTATTAACCCAGTCTGCAGGTGCAGCAGGTGATCAGGAAGGCGAATGGGATGTTGGCCTTTATAGCGAGGGGGATAGAATATAAAAGCAGGGTGGTCTTGCTGCAACTGTACAGGGCACTGGTGAGGCCGCAGCTGGAGTACTGTGTGCAGTTTTGGTCACTGCACTTGCGCAAGGATGTTTTGGCCTTGGAGGGAGTGCAGAGGAGGTTTACTAGGCTGATAGCGGAGATGAGGGGATTGGACTATGAAGAGAGACTAAATAGACTGGGTCTGTACTCGTTGGAGTTTAGAAGAATGAGGGGGGATCTTACAGAGACGTATAAGATAATGAAGGGGATGGATAGGGTAGAGGTAGAGAGATTCTTCCTGCTCAGAAAGGACAGCAGGACTAGAGGGCACAGCCTCAAGATAAGGGGGGGCGGTTTAGATCGGAGTTGAGGAGGAACTTCTTCACTCAAAGGGTGGTGAATCTCTGGAATTCTCTGCCCGTTGATGTGGTGGAGGCTGCCTCGCTCAATATATTTAAGACGCGGGTTGATAGGTTTTT
This sequence comes from Carcharhinus amblyrhynchos, assembly GCF_965287045.1. NCBI lineage: Eukaryota > Metazoa > Chordata > Chondrichthyes > Carcharhiniformes > Carcharhinidae > Carcharhinus > Carcharhinus amblyrhynchos. Next base: position 40,815,534 of record NC_137350.1, on the reverse strand, counting down.
GGTAGGCAAGGGGATTAAGGGTTATGGGGAGAGGGCGGGAAAGTGGAACTGAGCCACTTCAGATCAGCCATGATCTTATTGAATGGCGGGGCAGGCTCGAAGGGCTAGATGGCCGACTCCTGCTCCTATTTCTTATGTTCTTATTAATCTGTGTTTTATTTTTAACAGCATGTCTCCTCGTTTACTACAGTCCCTTCAATTCTATTCCACATGACTCTCACTGCCATTCCCATTCTCTCCTGCACAGACTGGGTCTGAGTGGGTGCAGCTTACAGAGTTCCTCACGGGCACCCAATGCCATGCTGCATCTTTGAGTTTGCAGAGTTACCACCATTGGATTATCTGCCCGTGGGAACATCCCAGCAAAATCCACAATCCTGACAACAACCGTTGACCACAACTGCACTTTCCCATAGAGGTTGTTGGATGGTGAGGATTTAACTGTCATTATTTGGTCATTAGATTGGTTCCACTGGTCAGCACAACATCGAGGGCCGAAGGGCCTGTACTGCGCTGTTATGTTCTATGTTCTAACTGTGGCACTGACTCTCTGTGGAGAGAGGGAGGGGGGTCTTTATTTTCCCGAATGAGTGAGGCTGATCCAGAGACTGTCTCATCCAGTGACTGATCCAGTGACTGTCTCATCCAGTGACTGATCCAGTGACTGTCTCATCCAGTGACTGATCCAGTGACTGTCTCATCCAGTGACTGATCCAGTGACTGTCTCATCCAGTGACTGATCCAGTGACTGTCTCATCCAGTGACTGATCCAGTGACTGTCTCATCCAGTGACTGATCCAGTGACTGTCTCATCCAGTGACTGATCCAGTGACTGTCTCATCCAGTGACTGTCTCATCCAGTGACTGATCCAGTGACTGTCTCATCCAGTGACTGATCCAGTGACTGTCTCATCCAGTGACTGATCCAGAGACTGTCTCATCCAGTGACTGATCCAGAGACTGTCTCATCCAGTGACTGATCCAGAGACTGTCTCATCCAGTGACTGTCTCATCCAGTGACTGATCCAGTGACTGTCTCATCCAGTGACTGATCCAGTGAATGTCTCACCCAGTGACTGATCCAGTGACTGTCTCATCCAGTGACTGACTCATCCAGTGACTGTCTCATCCAGTGACTCATCCAGTGACTGTCTCATCCAGTGACTGATCCAGTGACTGATCCAGTGACTGTCTCACCCAGTGACTGATCCAGTGACTGTCTCACCCAGTGACTGATCCAGTGACTGTCTCACCCAGTGACTGTCTCATCCAGTGACTGATCCAGTGACTGTCTCACCCAGTGACTGATCCAGTGACTGTCTCATCCAGTGACTGACTCATCCAGTGACTGTCTCATCCAGTGACTCATCCAGTGACTGTCTCATCCAGTGACTGATCCAGTGACTGATCCAGTGACTGTCTCACCCAGTGACTGATCCAGTGACTGTCTCACCCAGTGACTGATCCAGTGACTGTCTCACCCAGTGACTGTCTCATCCAGTGACTGATCCAGAGACTGTCTCATCTGATTGATGTTATTTCAGTCAGAAATTAACAAGCACCTTTAGCAAGTCATCTTCCCAAAGAGGTACCTGTCCCGAAATGGAGCAAACCTTACCCAGTATTCAGAAATAGAATCAACAGAAGGCCATTCAACCCTTGCTTTGAACAAGAAAACTAACAATAGGGGACCTAGCCAGGGTAAAATGTAACTAAAGATTGATGGGAGAAAACAGTAACAGAACAACGGGTGATCTGTCAGGAGGAGATGCCCCATGTTTGTCTTCTGAGGTGCGGTTTTTCACTGTGGTGTGTCGGAACTATCGATCGATGAGTTGAGCGCCATATCCTGTTCTTATGAGGGCATCTTTCAGTGTCTGGAGGTGTCTGTTGCGATCCTCCTCATCTGAGCAAATCCTGTGTATACGGAGGGCTTGTCCATAGGGAATGGCTTCTTTAACATGTTTAGGGTGGAAGCTGGAGAAGTGGAGCATTGTGAGGTTATCTGTGGGCTTGCGGTACAGTGAGGTGCTGAGGTGACCGTCCTTGATGGAGATGCGTGTGTCCAAGAATGCAACCAATTCCAGAGAGTAGTCCATGGTGAGTCTGATGGTGGGGTGGAACTTGTTGATATCATCATATAGTTGTTTCAGTGATTGTTCACCATGAGGCCAAAGGAAGAAAATGTCATCAATGTATCTAGTGTATAGCATCAGCTGAAGGTCCTGTGCGGTGAAAAAGTCTTGTTCTTACCACTGGTAAGAATGAGAACTGCAGTGATACCAGCAGTACAAGCAGGGTGTTGAAGCTGGGAGCCATCGCACATTACCCAGCATTCCTTTACTGGCCTACTTGGAGGTAAATGGCGCCACATAGTGTCTAAACAAAAGGAAAGAACTGTCACTTCCATGCATCCAATGGCTCAGTCTTCTGTTTAGGGAGATTCCTACGTCTGCATGTGAACAGGAATGTGTTAGTGAGTGTGTGAGAGTGTGAGTGTAAGAGAATGAGAGAGTGTGAGTTTGTGTGCTTTATTATTCCTCATTCACGTTAATTACAGGAAGAAATCTTGTCCCCTGCCCTTGGTGGTCTCCTTGTGTCTGATTGCAGCTGGATTTGATACTTGCTGATTTTAAACTTGGCCGTTTCCACGGTGGGAAGTCACAGATCACGAGATCGGACTGAGAAAAAATATTTTAATTTATAATCAAACTCTTGTCAATTTTGTTTGAAAGAGAATTTACACGGCGTTAGTCGGACATTGCTCACTAGGAATGCAAAGAAGATCAGCTCTGCTCCCTGTTGTGGTCCAACAAGAAGCTGAATCCTTTGGAACTGATGATGTGGAGTTGGACTGGGGTCAGCACAGTAAGAAAGCTCACAACACCAGGTTACACTATCTGTAACCCCCACAACTTGCCTGGACTTGCAAAACCTCACTAACTATCCTGTCTGGAGACAATGCGTGTCTCTTTAACCTGTGTTTAACCCTCTCTCCACTCACATTGTCTGTACCTTTAAGACTTGATTACCTACAGAGACTCGCATTCCAACCATTATCTTGTAAATTGAGTTTGTGTCTTTATATGCCCTGTTTGTGAGCCTAACTCCCACTCACCTGATGAAGGAGCAGTGCTCTGAAAGCTCGTGCTACCAAATAAACCTGTTGGACTTTAATCTGGTGTTTGTGAGACTTCTTACTGTCCTCTGGTACTGACAGGGGTAATCCTGTATCCACAGCTCAAGAGATGACAGACGGCTCAGTGTGACTGCGATCAAACTGTCCAACACGAGGTGAGGAACTCACTCTCCTCCCTGCTGTCTCTTTAGACCTTTAAACCGAGGGATATACCCGGCGTAAAGCAGGGAATACACAACACATTCCAGTCTGACTTCCAAACTAAAACTCAGATAAAGGTTCTTAAATGTTCCTCTCCAACACACTGCTCCTTCAGCAGCAAACACTTGGCACAAACATTACAACCTTTCATTTAAGAAGTGGAATGTAGGGCAGGCACGCTGGCCTTGACCCGATTAGAAAAGAAATGTCACAGTCTCAGATTCTTTACACAAACTGCATCGATTGGAGGATAGAGAATGGCAGTGACAGGAGTTCACTTTCTGCGTGCTTTTCATTCTTATAAGCTGACAGATGAAACTGGTGACGTGTGTACATCCAGAGAGGTGGCAAAGCTGGCACTTATTTATCCTTCAAATGGTTTGAGGCAATATGGGTAACACGTTAGACCACTCAGAGATTGGTGTGAGACTGGGATTACATAAAGACCCACGGTGGGTCAGGATGGCAGTGGTTAGCATTGCTGCCTCATGGGGGGTACGGGAACAGGGCCTGGGTGGGACTGTGGTCATTGCAGACTCAATGGGCCGAATGGCACTGTAGGATTCTATGATTCTGTGGCAGGTTTCATTAAGAAAGGCATTAGCGAATCAGCTGATGTTTTTATTCAATCTGACAATGTCACGATGGGCGTTGCTGAAACATCAGGGAGAACCCACAAACAGCTCAAGGTGAGAGCCCGGGGTACACACACAGACTGAGTGATTGTCAGAAGCTGGAAATCTCCTAACTCTTTACCCAGTGGAATCTTTAACATTTGGCTAAACTGAGCCTTGGTTTAAAGTCTGCTGTAATAATGTGAAAGCTCAGAGCAGGTGGGGTTTGGTCAATGGAAGTTCAAATCCTCCCAGCTCTTCAACTACCATCCAGTGTAATAGGGAGCAGTGATAGACCTGGCCTCTTTTTAAGATTAACGCCCTTTACATGTTTTCATTGTTAGAGGTTGTTTTGTCTCTCTGCGGAGGCCTGTGGACACGAGGGTATTTATCAGCGGTAAAGCTCAGTCACAAAGGCCCAAGGGAAGTATCCCGCTATGACAGATTGCTAGGAAAGCAAGAAGATCCAAGAACCGAGCGGCATATTCAACTCATAACTTAATAAATTTCCCAAAGCTGCCGGAAGCATTCTTGGAGATAACACGATCTGACCTCCAACTGTACCTTCAACCATCCCTTCCTTACCACAAACTCTTGCCTTGGAGATCCGATCATTATGAAGCCTGACTCTCAGCCAATAATCTGCACTGGTTTTGACTTCTGACAATCTGGTCATTGAGAGGAAACAGGAAGAAATGATGATGACACAGGAACAGGATTGGACCATCCAGCCCTGATGAGCTTGATTCACCGTTAATTTAGATCACGGTTGATCTCTTGATGTCATTGGTATAAAGAAATGTATTTGTTCCTGTTTTCAACATTCTCAGTGACAGAGTCACCACGCCCTCCGGGGAAAAATGTTCCAAAGATTCACCACCCTCTGAGTGAAGAAATTCCACCTCATCTCAATCCTAAAATGACCTCCTCCCTTAGTTTGAGACCTAGGAGCAATACTTGGGGGTTGGTTTAGCTCAGTTGACTGGACAGCTGCTTAGTAATGTGTCTTGCTGATGATAATTGAACCCACGAGACATGGAAATGAAAGTTTTGTTGGGTAGGATTCCTGATCTACCCGATCTAAATAGAGAATAGCAGGCTGGAGAATTCTGTAGCTAAATAATGTGGCACGTTTGCAGCAAGTGATTTGGGTGTTTGTGTAAGACGCATTTCAATTATATCAACTATCGAAAGTGAAATTTACCATTTCACTTGAAGTATTATTTTTCTGTTAATTTATGTTTAATTTACTTTGTTTCAAATTCATGTTAAAGTAACAGAAACACAGGAATTGGGAGCAAAAGTTGGCAAATTCAGCCCTTTGAGCCTGCTCCGTCATTCAGTCAGATCATGGCTGATCTCTCCCTGGTCTCAAACCCACCTGTTCCCCTTATCCTTTTTATATTAGAAATATATCCATCTCCCTCTGGAAGCCATTCAATGATTCAGGCTCCACCGCGCTATGGGGCAGCGAGTTCCACAAATCCACCACCCTCTGTGAGTACTTCCTCCCCATCTCGCCTTTAAATCTACCGCCTCTCAACCTACACCTGTGACCCCCTGTTTGAAATTGCCCCACAAGAGGAAATCTTTGGAACGAGATTTTACAGCCTTGCTCATCCCAAAACCATAAAATCCCATCTGAGGTCAACAGACCTTCCCATGCTCCACCCTCACCCACTCCGATTCCCGTGGTGGGCGGGACAGAAAAATTCCGGCCATGGTTGACATTTACTCTATAAATCCCTCTTAAAATTTTATATCCCTCAATCAAATCCCTTCTCATCCTCCTAAACTCCAGTCAGCATAAGCCCAAACTGTTTAACCTCTCCTCATCAACCCTTTCCTCCCCAGGATCAATCTGATGCATCTTCTCTGAACTGCCTCCAATGCCACCACATCCTTCCTCAAATAAAGAGACCAAAACTGCACACTGCTCCAGGCAGCTCACAGGTTGAGAATGTAGAAGAATAATTGATTCTAGATATCAGGGTGTTGGTTACAATCTAAGCTAATGCAGTTTTATTTTTTTTGGGTTGTCCCCTGGGGTTTCAGAGTAGGGTTTCATTAGGTTGATTGACAATAGACATTTGTGTGAACGGGAGGAGCTAGGCTTACAAAGAGATAAGCAGACAGTTTCTGCTTGGATCTGCAAGAAGCAAGAGGTGTCTCTCTTTCTCTGGAGTCTGCTGTTTGGGAACTGCTAGAAAAATAGGTCTCTCACTCCACAGATGTTCTGGATGCTTGAGGACTGGCATCCCATGTGACCCTGCATGTTTTTGACAACTGATTTTGAAGAGGATTTTAAGTCTATCAGAGGAAAATTGCTTAAATTGTAACAAATATGAGATAGGTTAGCAGTTAAGAATTATGTCTTTTCATGTTTAAGTATTTCAATTAATAAATGTTAAGGTAATTCATTCATTATCATTAAACTGTATTGTTAAAATAAAGTTTGTTTCGATAACAGCTCCCTAGTGTGTCAATAAAATCACATCCCAAAAGTGGCCAAACCATGAACCTGGATGTTATTGATTGGTTGTTAGAAAAGCAACTCTGGAGAGTTACATAATCAGGACTATCATCTCCCAAGGGAGAGAGGGTTCAGAGAAATGTGTTTTGCTGATAATAATCAAACCCTCATACCCACACCAACCAGCATCCTCACACTAATGCCAAAATAACAATAATAGTTGGTGTCTAGGCTAACTTCATATTATATCTTGGAGTTTCTGATCTAGTCTCTAACATCCCTCTTTGCTGGAGCTACTCCAGCAACTCCTGATGGATTATTGAGTTGAACTGTTATGGACAGGATACATCTCACCACACTTCCCTCATTGTTGATCCCAGATATAAAGTAAAGGTGTTTAATAGCAGAACTCTTGGCCACCTTCTCCCCCTCTTCACAATCTCACTGTGGACTCTTACATCCTGAAATAGGGTCTGTAGGTTTGCTGTATTTCAAAATACAAACACAGCTTCATATTCAGGGCATTTTCAACTGCAATGTGAATGTGTGTCTGCTGCTAATTACTAACACCTCAAATCATTTGGGATCCCTGTGAGAGGCTGAACCCACTCAAATCTGTATCTGCAATCGAACATCACTGGCTATCTTCCTGAATCTGGTGCACTGGTGCAGGGACAATAATCTCTCCCTCAATGTCAACAAAACGAAGGAGATTGTCATCGACTTCAGGAAGCGTACCGGAGAACATGCCCCTGTCTACATCAATGGAGGTGAAGTAGAAATGGTTGAGAGCTTCAAGTTCTTAGGTGCCCAGATCACCAACAACCTGTCCTGGTCCCCCCCATGCCGACACTATAGTTAAGAACACCCACCAATGCCTCTACTTTCTCAAAATACTAAGAACATTTTGGCATGTTAGCTATGACTCTCACCAACTTTTACAGATGTACCATAGAAAACATTCTTTCTGGTTGTATGAAGAACATAAGAACTAGGAGCAGGATTAGGCCATCTGGCCCCTCGAGCCTGCCCCGCCATTCAATAAGATCATGACTGATCTTTTTCTGGACTCAGCTCCACTTACCCACCCACTCACCATAACCATTAATTCCTTTACTGTTTAAAAATGTATCTATCCTTGCCTTAAAAACATTCAATGAGGCAGCCTCAACTGCTTCACTGGGCAGGGAATTCCACAGATTCACAACCCTTTGTGTGAAGAAGTTCCTCCTCAACTCAGTCCTAAATCTGCTCCCCCTTATTTTGAGGCCATGCCCCTTAGTTCTAGTTTCACCCCCCAGTGGAAACAACTTCCCTGCTTCTATCTTATCTATTCCCTTCATAATCTTATAGTTTTCTATAAGATCTCCCCTCATTCTTCTGAATTCCAATGAGTATAACCCCAGTGTACTCAGTCTCTCCTCATAAGCCAACCCTCTCAACTCTGGAATCAACCTAGTGAATCTCCTCTGCACCCCCTCCAGTGCCAGTATATCCTTTCTCAAGTAAGGAGACCAAAACTGTACACAGTAACTCCAGGTGTGGCCTCACCAGCACCTTATACAGCTGCAACATAACCTCACTGTTTTTAAACTCCATCCCTCTGGCAATGAAGGACAAAATTCCATTTGCCTTCTTAATTACCTGCTGCACCTGCAAACCAACTCCTTGAGATTCCTGCACAAGGACACCCGGGTCCCTCTGCACAGCAGCATGCTGCAATTTTGTACCATTTAAATAATAGTCCATTTTGCTGTTATTCCGACCAAAATGGATGACCTCACATTTACCAATATTGTACTCCATCTGCCAGACCCTCACCCACTCACTTAGACTATCTATATCCCTTTGCAGACTTTCAGCGTCCTCTGTACACTTTGCTTTGCCACTCACCTTAGTGTCATCTGTGAATTTTGACACACTACACTTAGTCCCCAACTCCAAATCATCTATGTAAATTGTAAATCATATCACAGCTTGGCATGGGCTCCTGCTCTGCCTAAGACTGCAGGAAACGACAGAAGGTTGTGAATGTAGCCCAGACCATCACGCAAACCAGCCTCCCATCCATTGACTCTGTCTACACTTCCTGCTGCCTCGGCAAAGCAGCCGGCATAATTAAGGACCCCACGTACCCCGGACATTCTCTCTTCCACCTTCTTCCATCGGAAAAAAGATACAAAAGTCTGAGGTCATGTACCAACTGATTTAAGAACAGCTTCTTCCCTGCTGCTGTCAGACTTTTGAATGGACCTACCTCGCATTAAGTTGATCTTTCTCTACACCTTAGCTACGACTGTAACACTACATCCTGCACTCTCTCCTTTCCTTCTCTACGAATGGTATGCTTTGCCTATATAGCGCGCAAGAAACAATACTTTTCACTGTAGTGAACCATGTGACAATAATAAATCAAATCAAATCAAATCTTGCAGGCGCTGATTCTGAAGGCAGAGTTGGAGACTTGTTGATTTCCTTTGTACGCTGACACGAACAGCAAGGAAAAGGCAGAGGTTCCACAAGAGGCCGGCAGAGGATCAGAGAATTTGCTGCAAGGTGTGGTTATTGGACTGGACGAGGTTGTGGAGATCGGGGGAGGTGAATGGACCGTGTAAGGATTCAAAGGCAATGAGAAGTTCAGAATCAAGGAGGAGCCAGTGGGGAGTTCAATAGGCACAGGGCTGACAGGTGATTGGGAGATAGTCCAGCTAAATAGAGAGAAACTATTCCTATTGGTGGAAGGAGAGACGGAAGCAGAGGGCCCAGACTGAAGGTCATTGGCAAACAAAGCAATGGCAGCAGGAGGAAAGATTGTACACTCAGTGAGTGGTCTGGAATACACGGTCTGAGAGTGAGGTGGAGGCAGCTCCAACCAAGATTCCAAAGGGAATTGGACCATTACCCAAAAAGGAAGAATATGGCAGACTCCTGGAAAAAGGATAGGGAGGGGAGAGGAGAGGGATGGGGTGAGGGATGGGGAGCGGAATGGGGAGAGGGAAGGGGAGAGGGATGGGGAGCGGGATGGGGAGAGGGATGGGGAGAGGGATGGGGAGAGGGATGGGGAGCGGGATGGGGAGAGGGATGGGGAGAGGGATGGGGAGAGGGATGGGGAGCGGGATGGGGAGCGGGATGGGGAGAGGGATGGGGAGAGGGATGGGGAGCGGGATGGGGAGAGGGATGGGGAGAGGGATGGGGAGCGGGATGGGGAGAGGGATGGGGAGAGGGATGGGGAGAGGGATGGGGAGAGGGATGGGGAGCGGGATGGGGAGAGGGATGGGGAGAGGGATGGGGAGAGGGATGGGGAGAGGGATGGGGAGCGGGATGGGGAGAGGGATGGGGAGAGGGATGGGGAGAGGGATGGGGAGCGGGATGGGGAGAGGGATGGGGAGAGGGATGGGGAGCGGGATGGGGAGAGGGATGGGGAGAGGGATGGGGAGAGGGATGGGGAGAGGGATGGGGAGTGGGATGGGGAGCGGGATGGGGAGAGGGATGGGGAGAGGGATGGGGAGAGGGATGGGGAGAGGGATGGGGAGAGGGATGGGGAGCGGGATGGGGAGCGGGATGGGGAGAGGGATGGGGAGCGGAATGGGGAGAGGGATGGGGAGAGGGATGGGGAGAGGGATGGGGAGAGGGATGGGGAGAGGGATGGGACATCTCTTTTTGCTGGCGATTGGCAAAGCTGAGGTTGATCTCAGTCAGGTAGATGTTGAGAATTTGATTCTATTGGTCGGGGTAGTGGACAGTGCATTAATATTCAATTGTCCCTGTGCGAACTCACACAGAATTCAGAAAAGAATTTTTTACCTAAACGTGGTGAGCATTTGGAATTTGCCTGCACACTGCGTGGAGGAAGAGAATTGTGTCAATGATTTGAAGGATAAAAACATCAGGCAAGAGAAAGGCAGAGAGGAACACGCTGAGAGGCTGGAGAGGGTTGGGAGGGAGCGGAGTGCAGATAAACAGCAGCATGGAGCAGATGGGTTAAACTGCCTATCCCTGTGCTGCAAATATGTTGTTATTCTAGACGTGATTGTAATTGGATACCACAGAAACTTACCATGCAGCAGGCAATTAGCAAATGATATGTTCATTTTCATTACAAAGGGCTTGGAGTTCAGGACTAATGAAGCAATTATATAGGGTCACAGCTGGAACACTGTATACGGTTTATTATAGAGGGTCACAGCTGGAACACTGTGTACAGTTTATTATAGAGGGTCACAGCTGGAACACTGTGTACAGTTTATTATAGAGGGTCACAGCTGGAACACTGTGTACAGTTTATTATAGAGGGTCACAGCTGGAACACTGTGTACGGTTTATTATAGAGGGTCACAGCTGGAACACTGTGTACGGTTTATTATAGAGGGTCACAGCTGGAACACTGTGTACAGTTTATTATAGAGGGTCACAGCTGGAACACTGTGTACAGTTTATTATAGAGGGTCACAGCTGGAACACTGTGTACGGTTTATTATAGAGGGTCACAGCTGGAACACTGTGTACAGTTTATTATAGAGGGTCACAGCTGGAACACTGTGTACAGTTTATTATAGAGGGTCACAGCTGGAACACTGTGTACAGTTTATTATATAGGGTCACAGCTGGAACACTGTATACGGTTTATTATAGAGGGTCACAGCTGGAACACTGTGTACGGTTTATTATATAGGGTCACAGCTGGAACACTGTGTACGGTTTATTATAGAGGGTCACAGCTGGAACACTGTGTACGGTTTATTATAGAGGGTCACAGCTGGAACACTGTGTACAGTTTATTATAGAGGGTCACAGCTGGAACACTGTGTACAGTTTATTATATAGGGTCACAGCTGGAACACTGTATACGGTTTATTATAGAGGGTCACAGCTGGAACACTGCGTACGGTTTATTATAGAGGGTCACAGCTGGAACACTGTGTACGGTTTATTATATAGGGTCACAGCTGGAACACTGTGTACGGTTTATTATAGAGGGTCACAGCTGGAACACTGTGTACGGTTTATTATAGAGGGTCACAGCTGGAACACTGTGTACGGTTTATTATAGAGGGTTACAGCTGGAACACTGTGTACGGTTTATTATAGAGGGTCACAGCTGGAACACTGTGTACGGTTTATTATAGAGGGTCACAGCTGGAACACTGTGTACAGTTTATTATAGAGGGTCACAGCTGGAACACTGTGTACAGTTTATTATAGAGGGTCACAGCTGGAACACTGTGTACGGTTTATTATAGAGGGTCACAGCTGGAACACTGTGTACGGTTTATTATAGAGGGTCACAGCTGGAACACTGTGTACGGTTTATTATAGAGGGTCACAGCTGGAACACTGTGTACGGTTTATTATAGAGGGTCACAGCTGGAACACTGTGTACGGTTTATTATAGAGGGTCACAGCTGGAACACTGTGTACGGTTTATTATAGAGGGTCACAGCTGGAACACTGTGTACGGTTTATTATATAGGGTCACAGCTGGAACACTGTGTACGGTTTATTATAGAGGGTCACAGCTGGAACACTGTGTACGGTTTATTATAGAGGGTCACAGCTGGAACACTGTGTACGGTTTATTATATAGGGTCACAGCTGGAACACTGTGTACGGTTTATTATAGAGGGTCACAGCTGGAACACTGTGTACGGTTTATTATAGAGGGTCACAGCTGGAACACTGTGTACGGTTTATTATAGAGGGTCACAGCTGGAACACTGTGTACGGTTTATTATATAGGGTCACAGCTGGAACAGCTTTGGTCTTTATACCCGAAGATTTGCAGGTTAGGTTGATTGGCCACGCTAAAAAAAATTGCCCCTGAGTGTCCTAAGATGCATAGGTTAGAGAGATTAGTTGGTAAATATGTGGGGATGTGGGGGTAGGGCCTGGGTGGAATTGTGGTCACTGCAGATCCCATGGGCTGAATGGCCTCCTTCGGCACTGTGGGTTTGCTATGATTCCCAATGTTATTTTGTTGGATTCCTGGGTTAAGGATATTGTGTGATGGGGATTGAGGATATTGTGATGAGGATATTGTGTGATGAGGATTGTTTGGCAGAAGGTGATACATTCCTTGGCAGGAGAATCCCGAACTCAGGGTCAGCGTTCCGCTAGTTCGGACACTGATGCTGAGAAATGTCTTTACTCCGAGGGTAGTGAATGTTTGGAATTCTCATGCCGCGTGCACACTCAGCCAGTGAATCTCTTCAAGTTAGGAACTGATAGATGTTCCGATACTCAGGGAGTTATGTAGATAATGCGATCTGCTATGATAATATCAATGATGCAACAGGCTCAACACGATGAGTAGCTGATTTCTCACACTATGGTCGGAATTTTACCATCCCATCCGCCACGGGAGCTGGAGCAGGAGAGGGCAGACCAGGGAAAGTTGTTCTTGGGTAGGGTGTTATGGTTTTGGGATGAGTGAGGTACCAAATGGGGGTGATTCTCCGACCTTGTCGCGCTTGGCACAGGTCATGGCAATTCTGAAGAATAGCGTGCGGGTCTGGAAATCAGTTTGGCACCCGGCCAGTGCCAAACAGTTTGTGAGTCTTTCAGCCCCTTTGTAATGACCTGAACTAAATTACATCCAGAAAGGGCGTGAGGCTGATTAGCATATATAAAGTAGCATTTAAATATGTAAATCTATTCAAATCCCAGAGCATGGAATTCACCGGCCTTCAGGAGCAGCGCGGGAATGGTGAGATTCATTACTGGTCTCCGCTAGCGAGGACCTGGGGTAATGGTCACACCAGGGGGGGATCGGAGGACACTGAAGTGCCCAGGTGGTCGGGGGAATGGCTGGGTAGTGTCTATCGGGCATCGCCCACCTGGTTCGGTCCGCCTGACACACTGGCAGTGGCCACTGGACACCTGGATGGTGCCAGGGTCAGTGCCTACGGCCATGCAGCCTGAGTACAGGCTATGACGAGAGGCTATGCAGGGGGACCCATCGGGAGGACCCTGATGTTCCAATGCTGGTGACCTGGAAAGGAGGGGGTGGGTGGGGGAACATGTCACTGATGAGGGTGGGGGGGTAGAGTGAGGGGGTTGCCCAGTGCACTGTGAGATTGGGGTGCCTTGCAAAACAGTGGTGCAGTGCTCTGAAGCTGGAGCTCACTGCCCCCTACGCCACACCCCCACAGCGCTGAACAGGCATGAGTTCTTGGAATGGACTTGTGTGTCACGGTGTTTTGGAGAAAAGGGAGAGCTGGGCATCTAGATGTCTCCAAAAGCAAATAAAGCAGCTGCCTGCCATTGATGGAATTGCAGAGTTTGGCTATTGGTTTGCTTCTTAGAAATGAAATTTGCAGAATAATAAATTACTTTTCTGAAGATCTTTGTCAATAATTTCTCATTTACTGATCAAACTCCACTGGAAATGTGGCATTAATGTCCAAAGGAGACAGACGGATTGCTGCCTCAGGTGTGACTGAGCAAACCCCATCCTAAACATCATTGTCCTTTCCTCTCTTAGCCGACGATAGACCTGCTGTAGATATAACCTTCCAATCTATTCCACTCCCTGCTGCGACCCTCTGTCAGCTGTATGTGTTTGCTGCTCTAGGTTTTCTGTGAGATAGCGGGGAAACAGGCGACAGATGGGCTGTAGCAGAGGTTGGGAACACAGTCAGGGAGTAGATAAACAGTCACGGCCCAGTACGACTGTATTGGAGGAACTCAGTCTGGTTCCCGGGAATTACAGATCTGAGACAGACTTCCCCAAGAGATTAGTTACTTGTACAGTTTTAATAATATTTACAGTTTCTCGGCCTTTTGTCTAAGGTGAAAATGAGATCAAACACTGGAGGAGGTGCAGTACCTGCTCCCATCTGTTTGGATCATGTGGATTGAGCTCAGGGCAGGAAGAAGGCAGACTGTCTTGTCAGCTGGAATGTTTCGCTGGTCAAGACTTTTGAACTGGACTTTGAGTGGATTTGATTGGACACAACCAAAAAAAATTTGATTGGATTGAATTCTTGGGGCGTTTGTATTGAGAATGAGATAGTTGTACTTTGGTATCAGGAGCTTATTAAACTGCCTGCAGTGAAGCAGGCACGTGGGATCAAGGCAGCCTGAGGATTTAGGCAGTGTTGCCTCATGTTAAATCCAGCACAGACCAATAACAACCAGGTGAAATACTGATAGCTGGAGTTAAGTTAGCCTTTTTCAGTTAGCTGTTAACTCCTTAATAGCTAAAGGCCTTGGGTCAAAATGTCCCAAAAACTCAAAAGGTGTTCAAAGAAACTTATTCTAACGTAAAACCACTAGAAAATGACTCGCACCTTCAACCACTGAGTGGAAGAGACAAACAGAACATATCCTTCTGACTGAGGACATTGAACTATCTGCTGGAGATAAACAGCCTTACACTCAGACCAGGACTGTGTTTCCAGTGTGTGATCCACACCCAACTTTTATCTGAGAATGACTCGCTTGTTGAAGATGCTTTTTTTTTTGTTTGCATGTTGCAAGCCAATTGCATGTGAGAGCTGACACAGTCAGTGTTGGTTGTTTTGAGGTGCTGACACTAGATTGGTTTATTTCAAACTAACACTTACTGTCCCAGCGCCTGTCCCCATCACAGACCCTGAGGCAATCGGCAGCGAGCCACAAGAACTCCCATTGGGTGTTAGTTCCTGTGCTGACGATGGAGCCTGGACTGTCTGCCTGTCTGTCTGTCTGCCTTTGTGTGTATGTGTGTGTGTGTGTCTGTCTGTGTGTCTGTCTGTCTGTCTGTGTGTGTCTGTCTGCCTGTCTGTCTGTCTGCCTATGTGTGTGTGTGTGTGTGTGTGTGTGTGTCTGTCTGTCTGCCTGTCTGTGTGTCTGTGTGTGTGTCTGTCTGTGTGTCTGTGTGTGTCTGTCTGCCGGTCTGTCTGTCTGCCTATGTGTGTGTGTGTGTGTGTGTGTGTCTGCCTGTCTGTGTGTCTGTGTGTGTGTGTGTGTGTCTGCCTGTCTGTGTGTCTGTGTGTGTGTCTGTCTGCCTGTCTGTGTGTGTGTCTGTCTGCCTGTCTAGCTACCAAGGGTTAATCTGGATGGTAATCCCCCAAATACAGCTGGCAGGTTTCTCTGCTTTCCAGCCAATATTACCCTACCTCTGAATGGAATGAGTCAGATTTAAAACACGTGAAGACATTCTGACTGGCTTCTAATTCACAGCTCTGTCTGAAAGCGATTAAATTGCTCTCTCTTGGCCGGTGTCTCGGTTTTGTGATTTCCCCACAATCAGTTTCTTGAACAGTGGAAATGTCAGCACTTAAATTAACTTTTGTTTCCATGGCAATGTGCCACCCTGCAAAGATTTGAGTGATGTTGTTTGGCAGTGAGGGAGCCACACTTGTGTTGTTGAAGAGACTTTTGTGTTTGACGATTTCCGTCTGAATGAATCAATAACCTGGAGAAAGTCTGAACCAATCCAGGACACCGAGGGTAATAATGTTCCTTCCCGTCAAGTCCTGCTGCATCTTTGGCAGTAATTCCTTATCTCATGTCACTTCACTCGGAGCAGGACGGGAATAAGGAGCTGACATTGTCACCAGGAAGAATACTGCGAGAAATTACACCCCAAACATGCTGCATTTGTGAGCAATAAAATTAACTCTGAACAAGTTTCACATTCCTTCATGGGACATGGGCATTGCTGGTTAACTCAGCATTTATTGCCCATCCCTAATTGCCCTTGAGAAGGTGGTGGGTGAGCTGCCGTCTTGAACCCGCTGCAGTTCATGTGGTGTAGGTACACCCACAGTGCTGTTAGGGAGAGATTCCAGGATTTTGACCCAGTGACAGTGAAGAACAGTTGATATATTTCCAAGGCAGGATGGTGTATAGTTAGGAGTGGAACCTGCAGGTGGTTGCCCTGTC
The DNA here is from genome assembly GCF_965287045.1 of Carcharhinus amblyrhynchos. Classification (NCBI taxonomy): domain Eukaryota; kingdom Metazoa; phylum Chordata; class Chondrichthyes; order Carcharhiniformes; family Carcharhinidae; genus Carcharhinus; species Carcharhinus amblyrhynchos. The sequence continues at coordinate 40,799,240 of NC_137350.1, read as the reverse complement.
CTTGTTGTTTTAGACCATAGAGTTAATGGTTGCGATCTAGCTGGTCCGCTGCCCCGGTCGATCGATGCAGTGGACTGGGGCGATACCACGTGAGGCTGAAAATCCGGTTTGTAGCCGAATGCCATCCTTGCGGCTCGGTTTTTCAGTGGGATTGACTCCTCCACCCTCCACTTCCCACCCCCGCCCCCTGCCCCTCCCAAAACAAAACACTCTGACTTCCAGATTTTTCTGACACTGATTTGCTCGGGAAGATTGCGTCCAATGGGTTTGGAAAGTGCTGTTAAATGAAATTTAACAAGTTGCTGCATTGCTGCACTGTGCATCAGTGGTGGAGGGAAGGAATATTCGATGGGGAATTTCTTCTCCCAGAGGGTCATTAATCTTTGGAATTCCGTTTTTTCAGAGGGCAGTGGGTGCTGGGTCATTGAATATATTCAAGGCTGAATTCAGCAGATTTTTGATCCAGAGTCACGGGTAATGGACACTGAAAAGTGGAGATAAGGCTACAAACAAATCAACAATAACCTTATCAAATGGTGGCAGCTCGAGGGGCCAAATGGCCTCCTCACGGTCCTTCTGTTCTTATGTTAAAGGCTGGATCTAATTGGCGGATTTGGAGGGTTTGTAAATAGAATGACGGAAACTCAGGAGTAAGTTATGGTGATACAGCAAAGGACAGTTTACAAATTACCCAAGTTAAATGGTGAAACTGTCAGCTTCATTCTGTCAACTTCTCAAAGAATCCATGTCAGACACCCTTCCTTTCATTTCCTGCATTGCCTGGGTGTGTGTTTCACACGAATCACATCTCACACAACACCAGTAATGACATCCTCAAATTCAATGGCAGAAAAGGTTGATTTCATTGTGAAATCTCAAACCGGGATTTGGTTAAAGGGGAAAGGACGATGTGGACAGTTCCGGGTGTTTCACCTACCTTGATGTTTGGTTGTGGTGTCACTGGATAATACCTGACCTCGGATCCACTCCCGTAATTTACAGATTGGTCTTTTCTCCACGTCCTCCTGCAGAAAATAGGAATTGAATGAGAGCTTTCCAGATACAATAGACAAATAGAAATGTGAAAAATATTCACCAGGACAGGCAACATCTGTGGAGAGAGAGCGAGAGTTAAGAGAGTTAAGAGACACTGAGGGCAGGGTGGAGTTAGGAGTGGGGTGATTTAATCAGGTGGAGGATGCGAGGTGGGGATGAAAGTGCCTTCCCTTCCTCAATCCTAGTTATTCTGGGGTGACAAGGCTATTGGATGGCCTTCCAGCCCTGTCACCAATTCAGGCCGTTTAATGGGAATTCCACACAATAACTTTATCTTATCGCAGTGAGTGTTCAGCCTGTGCCTATACCATGTGGGAGGCTTGAATGGGGGTTCAGTGCTGCTGGATTTCTGGGAGAGTGTCCCCCAATGGTTTTCACTTCTATCAGTGAAACTGTTCACGTTTGGCCACCTTTGATGGGAGAATTATACATGATCTTCACTGGAGAGAGCCTTCACCAGCGAGGCCACACAGGCCAGATGATACCGTCCCGGGATCATTAATTCCATCCAAATGCACACGAAAATAAATATAAATAATTTAATCAGCTTTGTGCTGGAAATGGGCTCCGGGTAGACTGCGACGGTAATCTGGTGCCAGTAAGATCGGGAGAGGTGAGAAATCAGGCGTGAACCCGATTTCTCAGATCTTGTGCGATCTTACTGGCTCACCCCGCCCGCCAGCCAGCGGGGCGCGATGGAGGGATCACCTCGTCTCCCACCCCCCGCAACCCCCCTCCATTGAATTCTCTCCCACAGCCAGTGTAAGCTCTTCCCTTTCATCAACTCTCCACTTCTTCCCTGGAGACATTCAATAACCAGGTGAGAGGCAGCAGGTTAAAGCCTCACTGCTACTCAATGCCGGTATTCCATAAACAACATTCCCTTTCTGGATAACACAGGGAAAGGAATGCCCTGTGATTTATTACCTATCCCAAACTCCCAGTCCAGCTCCCAATGTCTGCAGTTTTGAGGAACTGGATCATGCCCCTTCTCGCTGCATGTCACCAAATCACTTTGTCAGCACTTCTGTTTTTAATTATTTTCTATCAAGATTAAGAATTGTGTGACTGTCTGACAATAATTCACTGCCCAAATCCCAATGAGAAATCCTTTAGTGCTTTTGGAAAATGTTTAAAGAGCCTGAACCCTGTGAATCTGTGTTTTTATCCAAAATATCCGCAAGTCTTCAAGTTGCCTTAACGTTTGCTTAAAAAAACCGATACAATGACATGTGGAGCTGGTGTGATTATTGCAAAAATCTTAACATCTAATTCTGAATAATAGTTAACAATCGCTTCAAAAACAGAAAATCTCATCGGCCCAACGACCCCGTCTGTTAGTAACTACTCCCAACCTCACCCACATTCTCCCCACCCCCCTCAACCCCACCCACATACTCCTGACACCCACAACCCTCACCCCCACCCACCCACCTCTCCACACCCCTCAACCCCATCCCCACACCCCACGCCCACACCCCTCAACCTCATCCCCACACCCACCCACCGCCCACACCCCTCAACCCCATCCCCACACCCCACGCCCACACCCCTCAACCCCATCCCCACACCCACCCATCGCCCACACCCCTCAACCTCATCCCCACACCCACCCACCGCCCACACCCCTCAACCTCATCCCCACACCCACCCACCGCCCACACCCCTCAACCCCATCCCCACACCCACCCACCGCCCACACCCCTCAACCCCATCCCCACACCCACCCATCGCCCACCCATCGCCCACACCCCTCAACCTCATCCCCACACCCACCCACCGCCCACACCCCTCAACCTCATCCCCACACCCACCCACCGCCCACACCCCTCAACCCCATCCCCACACCCCACACCCACCCACCACCAACACCCCTCAACCTCACCCACAATCTCCAAAGCCCTCAACCTCACCTGCCCACATCGCACCCCATCCCATGTCTCCTCCAGGAGTAGACTTAATTATTTATCCTCCTTGGTGACTTTCCCAGCTCTCCCAGCTTTCCCTGGCATTCCAGCCTATTCTGAATGAAGGAATTGTGAGACCGAGGTTTATGTTAACTTTGTGATCAGATGCCTCACTTTAAACACTGCATCTGCTTTGCAGACCTAACAGTGGAAGTTCGCACTGTGATCCTTCCAATATAATCGAGGCTCCCAGCCAGCATTCTGCCCAGGCTTGAGTGATCCTCTGAATTTGTGCTTGAAGCTGTGTTGAGACTGAGAGAACATGGGTAACCTTGCCAGTGGCTCAGCGGGCAGTACTCTGCCTCTGATTGGAAGTCATGATGTGGAGATGCTGGTATTGGACTGGGGTAAACACAGTAAATAATCTCACAACACCAGGTTAAAGTCCAACAGGTTTATTTGGTAGCAAACGCCACTACCCTTTGGAGAGCTGCTCCTTCATCAGGTAAGTGGGAGTTCTGTTCACAAACAGGGCGTATAAAAGCACAAACTCAATTTACAAAATAATGGTTGGAATGCGAGTCTTTACAGGTAATCAAATCTTAAAGATGCAGACAATGTGAGTGAAGAGAGCGTAAAGCCCAGGTTAAAGAGATGTGTATTGTCTCCAGACAGAACAGTTAGTGAGGTTTTGCAAAGCCAGGCAAGTCATGGGGGTTACAGACAGTGTGACATGAACCCAAGATCCCGGTTGAGACCGTCCTCATGTGTGCGGAACTTGGCTATCAGTCTCTGCTCAGCGACTCTGCGCTGTCGTGTGTCGTGAAGGCCGCCTTGGAGAATGCTTACCCGAAAATCAGAGTCTGAATGCCCGTGACCACTGAAGTGTTCGCCAACAGGAAGGGAACAGTCTTGCCTGATGATTGTCGAGCGATGTTCATTCATCCATCGTCGTAGCGTCTGCATGGTCTCCCCAATGTACCATGCTTCAGGACATCCTTTCCTGCAGCGTATCGGGTAGACAACGTTGGCTGAGTTGCAAGAGTATGTACCGTGTACCTGGTGGATGGTATTCTCACATGTGATGATGTCATCCGTGTCGATGATCCGGCATGTCTTGCAGAGGTTGCTGTGGTAGGGTTGTGTGGTGTCGTGGTCACTGTTCTCCTGAAGGCTGGGTAGTTTGCTGCGAACAGTGGTCTGTTTGAGGTTGTGTGGTTGTTTGAAGGCAAGAAGTGGGGGTGTGGGGATGGCCTTGGCGAGATGTTTGTCTTCATCAATGATATGTTGAAGACTCCAGAGAAGATGTTGTAGCTTCTCCGCTCCGGGGAAGTACTGGATGACGAAGGGTACTCTGTCCACTGTGTCCCATGTTTGTCTTGTGAGGAGGTTGGTGCGGTTTTTCGCTGTGGTGCATCAAAACTGTCAACTGACAAGTTGAGCGCCATATCCTGTTCTTATGAGGGCATCTTTCAGCATCTTTCAAGTGCTGAGGTGACTGTCCTTGATAGAGTCACTGAGCAGAGACAAGTTCCACGCATGAGGACGGCCTCGACCAGGATCTTGGGTTTGTGTCGCACTATCTGTAACCCCCATGACTTGCCTGGGCTTTCAATATCTCACTGGCCTGTCTGGAGACAATACACATCTCTTTAACCTGTGCTTAATGCTCCCTCCACTCACATAGTCCGTACCTATAAAGACTCGGATTCCAACCATTATCTTGTAAATTGAGTTTGTGTCTTTATATGTCTTATTTGTGAACAGAACTCCCACTCACCTGATAAAGGAGCAGTGCTCCGAAAGCTTGTGGATTTTGCTACCAAATAAACCTGTTGGACTTTAACCTGGTGTTGTGAGACTTCTTACTGTGATTGGAAGGCCATGGCTTCATGTCCCACTCCATAGATTTGAGCACAAGACTGACGATAACAGTACAGTAGTGTGGGAGTGCTGCACTGTCAGAGCTCTGTATTTTGGGTAAAATATTTAAACTGAGGCCACATTTTCTCTTTTGGGTGGATGTCAATGTTCAAATGGCACTATCTGAAGAAGAGCAGAATTTATCCAACTTGATTAAGGCAGATTATCACATTGCTGTTTGTGGGATCTTGCTGTGCACAAATTGGCAGTTGCATTTCCTGACTGAGTGGTTGCACAGCAGGAATTATTCATTGGCTGTCAAACGTTTTGAGTTCCTAATGCTTTTATTTGTAGCTGCAAACTGTTGCTTTTCTCAGCAGTTGACAATTCTGAGAGTGAAGTTGTGTTGTTTGATGAACACCCCTCACTGTCTCTGTGAGTGAGAGTGAGGGTGAGGGAGGCTGCAGCTCCGGTCCACTCCACACCCAGACCTCTGTTTCCCTGATCCTGCTGCCCTTAACCCCACAGCCACTGCCCACCCCCACCCACCCCCCCAACAGGGGGTCCAGTCTCAACGGGCAAACAAAATGATTGCTGGAAAATTCCAGCAGATTTGGCAGCACCTGCAGGGAGAGGAAAGGGAACTAACCTGTCCAGCCTGTCTCATCGGAATGGAAGAGAGGGAAATATGTTGGATATTAAACTGTAGCTGGGAATGTTTGTAACAAGATGCAGCCAATTTAAGGACAAGAGAGAGATGGCCCAGTGTTGGGGGGGAGGGGGCAGGGGTATGGAATGATCTGGTGTGGGGGGTGGAATGGATTGAGCTGGAGTGGGGGAGGGGGATATGGGGGGGATGGGTTGGGGGGGAGGGGGGTATGGGGGGGATGGGTTGGGGGGCAGGGGGGTATGGAATGAGCTGGTGTGGGGGTGTGGAATGGATTGAGCTGGAGTGGGGGAGGGGGATATGGGGGGGATGGGTTGGGGGGGATATGGGGGGGATGGATTGGGGGGCACGGGGGTATGGGGGGGATGGGTTGGGGGGCAGGGGGGTATGGGGGGGATGGGTTGGGGGGGATATGGGGGGGAGGGGGTATGGAATGAACTGGTGTGGGGGGGCTGGGAGGGCTGGTTTGCTTTGAGACAAAAATGCATTGGATATCAGGAAAAGGGTTTAAGATGAAGGTGAAAAGTTAGAGTTTAAAGTCGTAAAGATTTATGTTCACCAGTTTAGGGAAAACAGAAGTTGTTTATTTCCAGAATAAAATTTAGACAGTTTAATTATTAGTCACAGTTGGCTTACATTAACGCTGCAATGAAGTTACTGTGTAAATCCCCTCGTCGCCACAATTATACAGAGGCTCGCAGCCTAGTGGCTGCAATCAGCCAATCAGCTCCCCTCACAATGGTGATTCCCCCACCCTGCTCCCTGATTGGTTCCCTGGGCCATTTGGCCCTTACTCTGCAGATTGACCCTTAAAGGGACAGTCCCCACAGTTGTTGGACTCTATGTTAAAGGGACAGTCCCCACAGTTGTTGGACTCTATGTTAAAGGGACAGTCCCCACAGTTGTTGAGCTCTATGTAGGCCGTAATGTGCCAAAACGGAAGATGAGATGCTTGCACTGGGTATCTATCACTGCAGCATTGCAGCACTCCGCAGACAGAATGTGACCATGAGGGCAAGGTGCTGACTTAAAATGGTATCGACAGGAGGATTGGGGTGGTGCTTGTGGACTGAGCAAAGGTATTCCTCAGTGGTCACCCAGTCTGTGTTTAGTCTCCCCAGTGTAGAGGAGACACATCGGGAGCAGCAAATACAACAGATCAAATTGAAGGAGGTGCAAGTGAAATGCTGCTTCACCTGAAAGGAGAGTTTGGGATCTTGGATGTGAAAAGTTAAAGGAGCAGGTGTTGCATCATCTGCGATTAGAGAAAGGGGATGGGGAGTTGGGCATGATGGGGAGTGGAACAGGGTATCCCAGAGGGACCGGTTCCACGGAATACTGACCGGGATTGTGGGGGTTGTGGTGGGGGGGGAGGAGGTTGATTTTATGGATGCATCATGCTGGGGCTGGTGGGAATGGCAGAGGTTTTGAATGCGAAGGCTAATGATTGTTTCCCTTTCTCGAACCTGGGGCACAGATACAGCATCGACTCAGATCAAGGTGGATCCTGGCACCTTCCACCAAGTGTGGCTGAGTGCTCGACAGGTTGCTGTCTGCACCTTATAGAGTCCAAGGGTGATGTCAGCTTTATTTATTTAGAATATTTAAACATAAATCTATTAATTGAACATTTCTGAACCCTGGTCAATATTACTGGAGATTTAGTGAATTTAGCCATGATCTTGGAAGAGGATTCGAGATTCTCCCCCATGGATGCGGCTGAGAGATTGTCCTCCTTAATCACACAATACTTTCCCTGCTTCACAAATTCAACCACTGCTCCCTTTAAGAACTATTGCAATTTTTTTCACCTCCACCGAAGAAAGTTTGAAGTTTTTCATTTTACCCACAACATTTACAAACAGCTAAGTATCGCAGCACTTTTCCAGCTGCGCATTTATCCTGTTAATGTTTTATACACATTGCCAGCAAAATGTTGTCATGCTGGTTTGTTTAACAGAGGCAAAGAACTATCAGTTACTGACCACAACGACAAAGCTTGTGAGTCCCACAATTATTTTACAAAGTCAAGAATCACAGCATTTCAGAAAGTTGAATGTGAATACCTCAAACATCTGGGCGCTGCTGAAGAAACTTGTTCTCAAACCCTGGTATTTATGCAGTAAAACTCTTCTATCTCACAAGCAGTGCACTCGTTCTCTGCTAGTAAACAGCACTTGGCAGCAACTCCATGCAGAGGGAGAGCTGTAACTTCATGGGTACATGTCGCTGCCCTGTATACTCACTGGGAAATGACTGAAAGCACTTTGATGTGAACAAAGTGGCTTGCTTCACCACAATGCCTCTAAATCACCAGCCATTTGCATTTCTCCTTCTGTTTCAAAAAAAGACAACTTTGTATAACCTGCATTTGCTGAGAGGCAGCAGCACTGCGGATCTCCACAGAGTGAGAAACCTGGCTATCCAAAACAGCAACTTGCAACAGGAACCTTCATTCTTGGGTTCTACAAATTGGTAAATGGCATTAGTTTATTGGAACTGTACCCCAGTGAGAGTCAGTGTGTGTGGAACTGTATCCCAGTGAGAGTCAGTGTGTGTGGAACTGGTACGCTGGATGAATACTCAGATCCTGTGTGGATCAGCTGGAGGGGGATATTCACAGACACATTCAATCTCTCTTTACACCAATCTGAGGTCCCTATCTGCTTCAAGAAGACGACCATTATCCCGGTACCTGAGAAAAGCCAAGCAGTGTGTCTTACTGACTATTGGCCGGTGGCTCTGACATCCATCATTATGAGGTGCTTTGAAATGTTAGTCATGGCATGAATCAATTCCAGCCTCCCGGACTACCTGGATCCAGTACAGTTTGCTGATTGCCACAACAGGTCCACAGCAGACACCATCTCCCTGGCCCTGCACCCAACCCTTGAACACCTAGATAACAAGGACACCGATGTCAGACTCCTATTTATTGACAACAGCTCAGCCTTCAACACCATTCTTCCCTCAAAACTCATCTCCAAACTCCAAGGCCTGGGCCTTGGCTCCTCCCTCTGTGACTAACCTCCTGACTCACAGACCACAATCAGTAAGGATCGGCAACAACACCTCCTCCACAATCATCCTCAACACTGGTGCCCCACAAGGCTGTGTTCTCAGCTCCCTACTATATTCCTGATACACCAAATTCCCCTCCAACTACACTTTCAAGTTTGCTGATGACACCACCATAGTGGGTCGGATCTCAAACAATGATAAGACAGAGTACAAGAAAGAGATAGAGAATCTGGTGAACTGGTGCAGCAACAATAATCTCTCCCTCAAAGTCAAAATGAAGGAGATTGCAATCGACTTCAGGAAGTGTAGTAGAGAACATGCCCCTGTCTACATCAATGAGAATAAAGTGCAAGTGGTTGCGTGCTTCAAGTTTTCAGGTGTCCAGATCACCAACAACCTGAACTGGTCCCTCCATGCCAACGTTAAGAAAGCTCATTAACGCTTTAACTTTCTCAGGAGGCTAAGGAAATTTGGCATGTCCACTACAATTCTCACCAACTTTTACAGATGTACCATAGAAAGCATTCTTTCTGGTTGTATCACAGCTTGGTATGGGCTCCTGCTCTGCCCAAGAGCGCAAGGAACTACAAAGTGTCATGAACGAAGCCCAGTCCATCACTCAAACCAGCTTCCCATCCATTAACTCTGTCTAACCTTCCTGCTGTCTTACATAACATAAGAACATAAGAACATAAGAACATAAGAAATAGGAGCAGGAGTAGGCCAACTAGCCCTTCGAGCCTGCCCCGCCATTCAATAAGATCATGGCTGATCTGTCGTGGCTCAGTTCCACATTCCCGCCCTCTCCCCAAAACCCTTAATCCCCTCTCTCATCAAAAACCCATCAACCCGCGTCTTAAAAATATTTAGCGAGGCAGCCTCCACCACTTCAACGGGCAGAGAATTCCAGAGATTCACCACCCTTTGAGTGAAGAAGTTCCTCCTCAACTCCGTTCTAAACCGCCCCCCCTTTATCTTGAGGCTATGCCCCCTAGTCCTACTATCTTGGGAAAGCAGCCAGCATAATCAAGAATGGCACACACCCAGGACATTCTCTCTTCCACCTTCTTCCGTTAGGAAAAAGATACAGAAGTCTGAGGTCATAGAATCCCTACAGTTCAGAAGGAGGCCATTCAGCCCATCGAGTCTGCACTGACCACAATTCAGCCAGGCCCTCTCTCCATAGCCCCATATATTTACCCCGCTAATCTCCCAAAAAATAGGCAATTTACCATGGCTAATCAATCTGGCCCACACATCTTTGGACTGTGGGAGGAAACTGGATCAGGAAGAGAAGGACCTGGGGTATAACGGCACAAATCACTGGAGTGACCGGGCAGATTGAGGGAGCAGTTAATAAAGCATCCAGGTTCCTGGCACAGAGTAGGAAAGCACTGTGTATAAAGTACATTGTTACAATCCCAGTTAATATAACTCAGACCCCAGATTGGAATTTTAAAAACAATACCTACTTCTATTGTATTGTTTAGAGATTGGAGAGTTACAAGGACTGCCAATTAATTTTTAACAAAGGAATAAAACATTTATAAAACAGGAAAAGATTAACAATAATACAATACACCCTTCACCCCACCTATCCCTTCACAGATGTCCACAGGTTTTCAAGGGTAATGTAAGTTATGAATATATTTCTTACATTGTAACAATCTCATTAAATACACAGTCCCTGAAAACCAACAGGCCAATTGTGGTCAGACACCCCAACTCTGAAACCTAGGGCCCGATTTTATCATCGTGTTGCGCCCGTTTTCAGATGCAAAAACTTGGTAAAGGCGGGCGGGAGGCTAGCAGTGCGGGGGGAGGTGGATGCACTGCCACTCTGCTTGTGAACAGTGAGGGGAAGGGTGGGGATACCTGATTGTTCTGGGTGGTAGGAGGGAATGGGGGGATAAGAGAGTCAGTAATGTTGTTGGGAGGGGGGGGGGGTGGTGCCGGGGTGGTGTGGAGCCCGGGGGAGGCATTATCCGGTCTGGGAAGGATGTGACAGGGGAGCAGCAATCTATCATTTTTCTTTGCAAATGTGCAGTTGGAGGCACCAATCGGAGCTGCAGGGTTTCGGGCGCGTTAAGCCCCACCCACAGGCTTGTGCAGTGCAATTCAGAATCGCTGATATTTTCGCAGGCAAAGTGCATACGGGGGTGCCTGAGAATGGGTCTAAAAGTTGAATCTGAAACACTCCCAGTTTCAAATCCGCCCAGTACTTAGAATCAAAATGGTAAAATAGGCCATCTAGTGATTGATGCTACACAGTACAACCTCAAGGGATTTCTCATCAAATCCCCCTGGATGCAGGTCACACTGAGGCAACTGGTTTCCCTGGAACTCCAACTTTCACATGTGTTTCCAAACTCCTCTCTTAGAGAAACCTGCCTTGGAATCTTTTCCTAAACAATGCTCTTCTTTGGATTTTTTCAGCAAGGATCCATTCCCAGCATTTCAATCTCTCCTTTCAGTATTCCTCTGCCTTGGATTGCCACGTGCATCCAAGTTTCCACACAGTCTCTCAGGTACTCCAACTCTGCCAATAGAACACCACAGTTTCACAGTATCACCTAGCAGATATCAGGTATCTGGCTTCTTGCCCACCACAGATCGGCACCTTTCAGCTCTGCCTTCGACTGGGAGTCTTTCTCTGCCCCTTGCTTTAACTTCATTGAGCAGTACCTTGTTCAGATTCCAGAGTGGCATTTTATGAGAATGATTTTAAGTGTGAGGTAATGCATTTTGGAGGGTTTAATACAGATAGGAAATATACAGTAAATGGCAGAACCCTGAACAGTATTAATAGGCAAAGGGATCTGGGTGTACAGGTCACAGGTTACTGAAAGTGGCAATGCAGGTGGAGAAGGTAGTCAAGAAGGCATACGGCATGCTTGCCTTCATCAGCCAGGGGCATTGAGTTTAAAAATTGGCAAATCATGTTGCAGCTTTATAGAACCAATATGGGCTTGACAAACAGAGAGAGCTGTCAGGCCCCTGCTGCTGCAGTTAGCCTCAACCAGCTTAACCCACCCCCACAATCACAGAGGCCCATGGCCGATCGCACGCTTCTCAATGCATGGGTATCTAGCCCCTGCTGCTCCCTCAGCACCACCCAGACCGATCACATCTTGCTGTGGCTGTATAGGGCATTGGTGAGGCCGCAGCTGGAGTACTGTGTGCAGTTTTGGTCGCCGCACTTACGCAAGGATATTTTGGCTTTGGAGGGAGTGCAGAAGAGGTTTACTAGGCTGATGCTGGAGTTGAGGGGGTTGAGCTATGAGGAGAGGCTGAATAAACTAGGCTTGTACTCGTTAGAGTTTAGAAGAATGAGGGGAGATCTCATTGAGACGTATAAGATGATGAATGGGGTGGATAGGATAGAGGTGGAGAGACTCTTCCAGCTCAGAAAGGACAGTAGGACTAGGGGGCACAGCCTCAAGATAAAGGGGGAGCGGTTTAGAACGGAGTTGAGGAGGAACTTCTTCACTCAAAGGGTGGTGAATCTCTGGAATTCTCTGCCCGTTGAAGTGGTGGAGGCTGCCTCGCTAAATATTTTTAAGACGCGGGTTGATGGGTTTTTGATAAGAGAGGGGATTAAGGGTTATGGGGAGAGGGCGGGAAAGTGGAACTGAGCCACGACAGATCAGCCATGATCTTATTGAATGGCGGGGCAGGCTCGAAGGGCTAGATGGCCTACTCCTGCTCCTATTTCTTATGTTCTTATGTTCACCCCCTTCCCTCCCCGATCTAATTGCGATGCAGAGTGTGCAGTGGGCCCCCCTCCTTCCTGATTGGGCTGCTCCTTTCATGCTCTACCCCTTCAGGTCCCAACCATAGGCCCCGCCCCATAACTCCCACCCCTGACACTGCCATGGTGCCTGCTGGGCATTACCAAGCTGCCAGGCTAGCACTGTCCAGGGGGCAGCCCCCCATCTTACCCTTGACCTCCCCGGGGTGGGGGGCCTCATTGGCCTCCAGTTCTGCCAACGAGACCATAAAGGCAAGTGAACCCTGACAATTGAGCTCACTAAGCAGATGTAAATGTACATACATTTAAATAAATTATTCAGCTCTCGCCCATTTCCACTGATCTAATCCCAAACTGACTCTTGTAAAATTGCCACAGCCGAGGAATCAGGCATGATCCTGACCCTGCTGTGGGCAGGACAAGCTGGTAAAATTCCATCCCAGTTCTTTGCCTCTTTCATTCCCTTATTTTCAACCTCTGAGACTTGGTTCCTGACCCGATACTCCGCTGTCCTGTCTTTTTGCTGGCAGTGTCTGCAAGAGCTGCTTTCTTCCCAGGTACCTTGTTCCAACTGAACTGCAAGTGCTTATGCATTTCAGTGTGGGCCCCTAGTTACCAAGCAACAGCCTAGTCTTTCTTTAAATCCTGTTTGTTTTCACATTGTAAACACTTTAATTAAAATTCAGGCAATGAAACCAAAACCCACAAACGTGTAGGCATTGCTGTTGAACAAGAGCTAACTGAACTTTTAACCCATTCTTATACAACACAAAATTAAATGTACATAAAGCTATACCTTGTTGCTAATACCCAAGAAGTCAAATAGCGATGATTTAAAATTATCTCTGATAATCTCCTGACAATGTAAAACCCTGATTCAGTCTCAGCTAAAGAATTGTGTCCAATTCAGGGTATGGCACTTTTGGAAGAAATGAAGGCTTTAGAGAGGGTGCAGAAAAGATTGATGACAATTGTTCCAAAGATAAGGAACTTCAATGATGCTCTGTAGAAGCTGGGGCTGCTCACCTTGGAAGGACAAAGATTGACAGGAGATTTGATCGAGGAATTTGGGACCATGACAGGTCTGAACAGAGGAGATAGGAAAAACCCTTCCCATTGATATAAGGAATGAGAACAGAGGACACAGATTGAAGATTATTGGCAAAAGAATCAGCAGAGACATGGGGAGAAACAGATTCACACGGTGAGTGGTTAGGATCTGGAATGTACTGTCTGAGAGTGTGGTGGAGACAGATTCACACAGAGAGTGGTTAGGATCTGGAATGTACTGTCTGAGAGTGTGGTGGAGACAGATTCACACACAGCGAGTGGTTAGGATCTGGAATGTACTATCTGAGAGTGTGGTGGAAACAGATTCACACAGCGAGTGGCTAGGATCTGGAATGCACTGCCTGAGAGTATGGTGGAGACAAATTCACACAGAGAGTGGCTAGGATTTGGAATGCGCCATGCTGAAGGCATGGTGGAGGCAGGGGCAACAGAAGAATTGGATCATTATCTGAAACTGAAACATTTGCAGGTCTGTGGGGAAGGGGTGGGGAATGGCAACTCCATCAGTTACAGTGTAAGAGGGAGAACATGGTCAGAGTAGGTGAGGTGGCCTCCTTCTGTGCTGAGACCATTCTATGACATTGGAATGGAAAGGGATGTTAGAGATGGAGTGGTCATTTTCAAGGGAAGCCTGTGTAATAGTAACCAGTCACCTTCTGCATACAGTGACCAAGCATTCACAACTATCCTCCTGTTTCCTTAATGGCATACTCTGGATGATAAGTTTAGTTCACTATGATATTGTTCCCATTATATGATTTGTATAATAATAACTGTAGCATTCGGAAGAGGACAATGCGATTGGAAATGACTAACTTTCATCATTTACCAAAGTTTAAGCATCAGGAATAAGCAAATACAGCCCTTCCTGTGTAGATTTGATGGACTGGGTTAAACACAGTAAAAAGTCCCACAACACCAGATTAAAGTCCAACAGCTTTATTTAGTAGCAAAAGCCACTAGCTTTTGGAGTGCTGCTCCTTCGTCACCAGATGAAGCAGGCAGCGTTCCGAAAGCTAGTGGATTTTGTCACCAAATAAACCTGTTGGACCTTAACCTGGTGTTGTGGGACTTCTTAGTAGATTTGATGGAGCCTTTGTACAGTATTTGTGGCGTCATCTAAGCTGTGAATTACGGTAATGACAGCCTCCTCCCACACCCACGTGTGCGCTGTTTAATTGTACCAGGAAACAGCAACGCTTTCTAGGAATCGGCTGCGTGCCTGTTACTCAATTATTCATGACCTATACCTTCTATTGAAATTACTGTAGAGTTAAGACCACAGGAATAAAATTCTCCTGGCCATAAACCTGCATTTCAAGTTGATTTATTTCTTCTCCTTCACTCTACGCTGGAAGAAACAGAATTATAAAGAAAGTCACAAGGGTCAGTAATGAATGCTTGAAAAGCACGCAGCATAACAAGAGGGCACATGCCTTCAACATACGTTATTATTCCAGAATATCTGACGCCTACTACACCCGGCTTACCCTTCTTAAAGTCGGGGCACATCCCCAAGCATTTGCACACTCTAATTTGAGCTTAACCCTTTCAGTCCTAACAATCAAATCTCTATTGCCGTCTGAATGTGGTCCAGCAGGACGTGAGGAATGCGTGGGCACTGCTTCTGGATCTATCGCTACAACAGGGAGCAGGGAGAGGAAAGGGGAGTGGTGTCTGTGAATGGGCTACAGATGGAGGGAGAGGGTGAGTGAGCAGGGAATGGTTGAATGTCAACCAGACAAGGAGGTGGCTCTGAGAGATGACAGCAGTGGATGAACAGCAAGATAAGGATCAAAGCTGTGGTGTGAAAGGGCGACAGCAATCTTCCCATTGAGTCCCATACACTTCACGTTTACAACGGAATTAAACCTAATTCAAATGAACTGCCACAAATTTTTGGTTTCCAAGGCTCCCATACATTTCACAATCCCACTGAGCTCTGTAGTAACTCACTGCAAAGCAATAAACTCTGTGCCTAAAAATGCCACATTGCATCTTGCTTTTTTTAAATAAATGGACAGGACCTCACAGAGCAAGAGATGTTCAAATCTCAGACTCAGCAAAAGAGTTAATGTACAGGATTGAGACAAATGCGTCAGAGAAATTTACACATCCCCGGGGCACTGTTACACCACGGCACTGAGTTATCCCTGACTCTCCAGCCTCGCCTGTTTGCCTCATAAACAGAGACAATCAATTTTTTTATGCTGTTATAAAGTTGTGTACAGCTTTTAGTGAGCTGGATCTTATCATTGTGAGAGGCGGACAGAGTGTGCAAAACGCTCACTTTCTCCACTCATCTCCATGGAAATTGCATAGCGGGAAACTGCTGCTGAACTGATGCCAGATCAAATATATCCCTGCAATCAACATGCTTACAAACAGGGCAAGGAACTTGTGTGTCTTTACCCACTGTCATGCTAAGTGTCTGCCAGCTCCATGTGTTCCATCCCACAGTCCTTGTGTTGGATTCTCCACGTCACAGTTTGTGTCCTTGTTCAGTTGGTGCAGAGATGGAATGAAGTCAGTAAATGTTACTGTAAATTTCAGTGGAAATGTGAAACTTGCTCCTTTTGTACCCAGCCTGGCAGATGTTGTGGGCTAATTGAAAATGTTCAAGTTTGAGATTGATGGACTTTTATTCGGAAAAAGAGTTACAGACATCAGCCTGGAAAATGATGTTCTCACAGATGTCAAAGACTGTTCCATTTTGGATATCTACCTTGAGGTGGAGATATTGGCCTGGGAGAGGAAACGGTAGAAATTCCCCTGAATGATAACAGGGCTTAAATTATAAAGGCAGGTCTCATAAAGTGTATACTCTTTGAGTATAGAAGTTGGGGGGGCGGGGGGAGGGAGGGCTAAAGATGAGGGTGACCTGATCAAAGTGTTTAAAATGATTAAGACAATGTAAATACAGAGAAGACATTTCCTCTGATGCAGATTAATGAACAATGGGGATAAAACTTAAAATTAGAATCAGTCAAAGCACATTTTAACCCAAAGGTGTAGTGGAAATCAGGATCTCCTCCTCAGGTTCAGAATGTTCTGGATGTTGGGGTTGAATTGGAACTTACAAAACTGAAATCGATCAAAGAACTTGGACCAAGATGTAAATTAACCATGTTCTGATTACCTGCTGGAACAGAGTCAAGGGGCTGAATGGCCTCCTCCTGTTCCCCTGTTCCCACCATCCCTTTGACAGCTATTCATGAATAGGCTTTGCCCTTTCACTGTTATAAAATATTTTTCTCATTCACAAAACATTCCCACCCTCACTGGGGAATTAATTCATCACTCCAGCAATGCACGGACAATGGTCAGAGATCCTCTGGGTGTTTAGTTACCAATAAATATCCTGTCTGATGGGATGTGAACACTGTGCTGCTGTGTAGTCACAAGAATAGCAAAGAATACAAAAGAGGTGGAATGTGTGACATAAGGACGAATGTGAAGACAATCAGCAGGAGCGCTGGCTAGAGGTTCTGGGACCCGGTGTACAATGCCCAGACACCAGTCACCTTCGATCTGGAATTAACTACCAGTGTAAAGATTAATCTCTCCCCTCATCCAGAGCCCAGCTCAGAACTGGGAATCTGCCAAGGAACCCTGTCATCTCACGTCTAATAATTTGCAACATTATTATGGCAAGCAGCTTTGAATGATCTAGAAAGTAAAGTTTATTTATTAGTCACAAGTAGGTTTACACTAACACTGTAATGTAGTTACTGTGAAAATCTCTGAGTTGCCACACTCCAACGCCTGTTTGAGTACACTGAGGGAGAATTTAGCATGGCCAATTCACCTAACCAGCACATCTTTCAGACTGTGGGAAGAAACCGGAGGAAGCCCACCCAGACATGGGGAGAATGTGCAAACTCCACACAGACAGTGACCCAAGCCGAGAATTGAACCTGGCTCTCTGGTGCTGTGAGGCAGCAATACTAACCACTGTGCCACCGTTCCGATCTAAAGGATGAGCCAGCAATCTACGGTGTAGCTCTTGGAGAATTGATGAATCCTGTTCATTCACCCTTATTCCTCCTATGACAAACATCGGGCAGCAAGGTGGCACAATGGTTAACACTGCTGCCGCACAGCGCCAGGGATCCTGGTTCGATCCCCGGCTTAGCTTACTCTGCGGAGTTTGTACATTGTCTCCTTGTCTGCATGGGTTTCCTCTGGGCGCTCCTATTTCCTCCCGCAGTCTAAAAGATGTGCTGGTTAGGTGCATTGGCCATTCTAAATTCTCCGTCAGTGAACCCGAACATGAGTGTGGCGACTAGGGGATTTTCACAGTAACTTCACTGCTGTGTTAATGTAAGCCTACTTGCGGCACTAATAAATAAACTTTAAAAAGCTAGTGATGCTTGTGGGTTTAGTATAAAGGTCTGGCATTGAAAGGGTTAACATAGAAACTAGAAGCAGGAGGAGGCCATTTGGCCCTTCCAGTCTGCTCCGCCATTCATTTTGATCATGGCTGATCATTGAATTCAATATCCTGATTCACCCCTTCCCCGCTATATCCCTCGATCCCTTTATCCCCAAGAGCTTTCTCTAATTTCTTCTTGAATTCACACAACATTTTGGCCTCAACTACATTCGCTGGGAGTGAATTCCATATATTCACACCCTCTAGATGAAGACATTTCTCCTCAGCTCAGTTCTAAAAGGTTTACCCCTTATCCTCAATAACATATTACCGCCACAGTATGATGGAAAGGAATACATGATCCTCTGGGTTTAGAGGATGTGTGAGAGATATACATGGAGACAGCTCTTAGCTTAGAACTTATGTTTGTAGAGTCATGAGGGGAGGGTGGGGACGATGTTATGAAAAAAGTCTAAGCCCAGGATATAGAAACATAGAAGATAGGAGCAGGAGGAGGCCATTCAGCCCTTCGAGCCTGCTCCACCATTCATCACGATCCTGGCTGATCATCCAACTCAATAGCCTAACCCTGCTTTGGTAATAAAGGGCACACCCTAGCTTCAGTTCATAGTCACAGAGTTTTCAAGCACAGAAAGGGGCCTTTTGGTCCATTGTGCCCATGCTGGCCATCAAGCTCCTCTCTAATTCCATTTTCCAGTGCTGGTTCATAGCTTTGTGTGACTTGGCATTTCAAGTTCTCATCAAAATGATCTTCGCTCCTATCCCATTACTTCCGTTCACACTGCCTAAAGCACCAACAACACTCTCAGAGTAAGTTCAAAGGCTCTACTGCCCAACAGAAATCATCACTTGAAATGAATATCAATGACCTCAGCGTGTGGTCAGGTGAGGGGGTGTGCAGCGCTGCTTCTCCATCATGTGACAACAGTTCTATCTCAACAATAAACACCACAACAGGGTGTCAGATCCTCAAAGTTGATGTTTGAGTGTAATAATGTGGCAGAGCTTCACCATGTTGAGGTGGGCAGGCGTTCCCACTGATTGGTGACATTAGCAGCTGACCACTCTGAAAGTCAGGAACATGATTGGTTGACAGCAGTGTTCACTAGCTCTGAGTATCAGCTCCTAGAATGAGAACAGTGCCGAGAGACTGTGAGCACACGCAGTTACACGTGTATGACCCATCTCCATACCTGATGAAGGAGCAGTGCTCCGAAAGCTTGTGATTTCAAATAAACCTGTTGGACTATAACTTGGTGTCATAAGAACATAAGAACTAGGAGCAGGAATAGGCCATCTGGCTCCTCGAGCCAGCTCTGCCATTCAATAAGATCATGGCTGATCTTTTTCTGGACTCAGCTCCACTTACCCACCCGCTCACCATAACCCTTAATTCCTTTACTGATCGACAATCTATCTATCCTTGCCTTAAAAACATTCAATGAGTAGCCTCAACTGCTTCACTGTGCAGAGAATTCCAACCCTTTGTGTGAAGTTCCTCCTCAACTAAGTCCTAAATCTGCTCCCCCTTATTTTGAGGCCATGCCCCCTAGTTCTAGTTTCGTGTGACATCAGGTCAGTACAGTGGCACAGAGGTTAGCATTGCTGCCTCACAGTGCCAGGGATCAATTCCATCCTTGCGTGAGTGTCTGTGCGGAGATTACATGTTCTCCCCATGTCTGCCTGGGTTTCCTCTGGGTGCTCCAGTTTCCTCCCACACTCTAAAAATGTATGGGTTAGGTTGATTGGCCATGCTAAGTTGCCCCTTAGTGTTGGGGGATTAGCAGGTAAATGTATGGGGTTGTGGGGATAGGGCCTTAGTGGGATTATGGTCAGTGCAAACTCGATGGGCCGAATGGCCTCCTTCTACATGGAGGGTTTCTATGTGTGACCTCTCATCTTGCCCACCCTAGTCCAACACCAACATCTCCACATCATGGCCATCGCCATGCGTGAACAGTTCCCTCCTTGTTTACCACACCTTCACTTTTCAAGATACAGACAAAGGAGAACATCTGTGACTCAATCTTACACAACTAAGAATAAACATGACATGAACCTGCAAAGCATGTGAACATGGTTCATTCCACAAGAAAACTTAATGTTAATGTTGAGACCTCACTGATGTTAAGTGGTGAGGAAAAGGGTCACACACTGTGGTGATAAAGAAATTAAGATAAGGATTACGCATGCAAAACACCAACATGTGTGATAAGTGGGGGGGGAGCCACGGATATCACACCTGATTGACAGTAACACAACTCATCATAAAGAGGCAGACACGAGAGAGTAATTGTATTTACATCTGAGAACTTTATAACCATGTTGTGAACGCCTGCACCCCCATTGTACTCCTAAATCTTTACTTTCCTAATCCTCCTGCTACCTATTGGTGATTTCCTGATACCACAGCAGAGGTGGAGACAGGCTGCTGACCACTACCCCTGTCCTTTGATGACCGTGGTGGGTGTCCTCTGAAGGAGGGGGTGAAGGGCGGCCTGTTGGGGTCCAGCCAGCTTTGGGTGAGTTGCTGTTTGCGAGATGCACCCTCCTCATCTGGTGGAGTTTGAGGTGATTGGGTCACAGGAGGAGGGGTTGTAGATCGGCTGGTGAGTCTCAGAATCTCCTGGGTGGACGGCCCCGAGGTTCCCAGCTGCAGGATTCTTACCAATAGATGCCTGAGGGTCCCAGGTGTACTCACAGTCTGATGCCACCAAAAGCCAACACTAATGGAGTGCTGCTCCTGCAGCGGTGCAGATGGATAACCTGGGCCAGGCTACCATCCTTTCAGTGTTCAGCTCCCACCTTACAGCAGTGAACACTCCCGACACACTACTGGAACCCCCTGATTACTCCCTCACCCTAGCTGATCCCTGACCATCCACCTGAATATTACCACCCTCAACTACCCAGCTCCCAATTACCCCCAATTCCCTGACTGACCACTCAACTCCTCTGTGGCATCCTGTCCCCCACCGATCCAACCCAACCATCTTATTCGAACTGTCCCCCCATTCCCTCTCCCACTGCCTCCCCACAGTTCATCCTCCCACTTACATGCTTACTTTCTCCCTGGTTTCTCAAGGTGGTTGGGACCCTCAAGCTTACCTGTTTTGCATTAAACAACGCAAAATGCTAATGAGGTGAAATGTGAGGGCTAGATGCAATCTGAGATTGATGGAAATTTGTCACAGAAAATGAAATCTCCACAAACGTTTTCTTCCTCTAGCAGATGGAAGGACAGTTCGCTGTGGCAGGCTATACCAGGGGTCCTGAGCATACAAGGCCTGGAACTGGTTTCTATAGGAACTATTCTCCTAAAACTGTGCTTTGTTAGCAGCTGTTTACCTTGTCTTGTGTTGAATGAAGTCTAACTCTTGGTAGTTAAATGTAGGAAGTTAGCTTGGGAGAACTCACTCGCCAGATTAAATCCATAAATCAGTGTGAGTTGAACATTCTATTGAAGTCCACTCGATGGGATAAACCCCCCCCTCGACTGGAATGTCACTCAGTGCAATTCTCCATGCTCTGCGTTCAGTCTGGGCTCCCCTGCTAGTTTATCTGTGTACACCCAGGAGTTGCTGACCTGCCTCCCACAGAGCTATATTTAAACTTCTGTAACCTTCTGAGTTCAGAGATTATACAATTTAAATATCTGTCAAGCAAGGGTGCGTTAATATTCTGTTATTGCTGTCCAGGGAGCTATTGCATTGCCCTCAACCATGAAATTCTTTGTGATCCTGAATCTGCACAGCAAGATCCCATGAGATATTCAGACTCTTGGATTACTGCGGCCCATCAGAATTACTGAAGCAGGATATGTACGGAATTTTAAAATACTGAGTGGGGAACCACTGGAAATTCAGAGAATATCAGGCATTTTACAGAAACAAAGCTTCAAGTAAAACTGCTGGTACATTGCAATTAAATTCCTCACAATCTCCATCTCTCATTCCATAAATGGGTCTCCTCTGTTCATCTCCCTTCCACTTACTGCTTCACTTCCATCTAATTGTACAAAATTGATATTATAACCATCACGATAAGGGTCACTCACTGTGTAACTGTACAGAGTCATTGTTTATTCAGGGTAAGGAT
This sequence comes from Carcharhinus amblyrhynchos, assembly GCF_965287045.1. NCBI lineage: Eukaryota > Metazoa > Chordata > Chondrichthyes > Carcharhiniformes > Carcharhinidae > Carcharhinus > Carcharhinus amblyrhynchos. The sequence goes on along the minus strand of NC_137350.1, from coordinate 40,777,410 downwards.
CACTCACTGTGTAACTATAGAGTCATTGTATATTCAGCAGGGTAAGGATCACTCACTGTGTAACTGTACAGAGTCACTGTTTATTCAGCAGGGTAAGGATCACTCACTGTGTAACTGTACAGAGTCACTGTTTATTCAGCAGGGTAAGGATCACTCACTGTGTAACTGTACAGAGTCACTGTTTATTCAGCAGGGTAAGGATCACTCACTGTGTAACTGTACAGAGTCACTGTTTATTCAGCAGGGTAAGGATCACTCAATGTGATACTGTACAGAGTCACTGTTTATTCAGGGTAAGGATCACTCACTGTGTAACTGTACAGAGTCACTGTTTATTCAGCAGGGTAAGGATCACTCACTGTGTAACTGTACAGAGTCACTGTTTATTCAGGGTAAGAGTCACTCACTGTGTAACTGTACAGAGTCACTGTTTATTCAGGGTAAGGATCACTCACTGTGTAACTGTACAGAGTCACTGTTTATTCAGCAGGGTAAGGATCACTCACTGTGTAACTGTACAGAGTCACTGTTTATTCAGGGTAAGGATCACTCACTGTGTAACGGTACAGAGTCACTGTTTATTCAGGGTAAGGATCACTCACTGTGTAACTGTACAGAGTTGTCACTCACTGGGAACTTAAACAGTGAGTGTGCCAAATAGACTGATTTCATTGTAGTGCCACTTAAAGCAGGACACACCATAACTGATGTGCATCTGAAGAACCGGCCAACATTCCCATTAGTCAGGCATTCCCGTATCTTAGTCGTGCCATAAAGTCTGCAGCATCAGCTTCTGTTAGGAATACAAGCCATTACATGTACAAATTGTCTGCCAAAGTGAGGTACACCCATTTCTGACTGCAGATATGTGTCAGGGTCCTGGTGGGTGGACGTAGAGGCTGGAATGTTACTGCCCCGCCCATTACGGGAATCAGAGTGGGTGAGGGACGGACAATTAGACGGCCCATTGACCATGGGTGGGATTTTATGGTTTTGGTTCAAGCAAAGCTATAAAGTCCCACCCAAAGGGTCCTGTCATGCAGCCTGACATGGTCTGTATTTCTTTATTGATCCATTTCTTCTTCCAAACACTTGGCATGGAATTTGGGGCAATTCCCAATTGATACTCACAATAGGAGGCACATCATTGATCTTGGACAGTTTGCATATTGGATACAAAAGAAATTGAGGTAATAAATAAAGAGCAAGATAGAAGGTGGAGTAACTGTAACAGAGGAATGAATTCACAGATTTATTTGGATGTACCCCTGGAAGTAAGTGATATTTGGTGAGACCACACTTGGAATACTGTGCACAGTTTTTGGCTGCGATTCTTCCAAAAGTGCTGAATTGGTGGGAAAACTGTTTAAATCCCGACTGTTTTGTCAGTTCAGCTTCTCACACTCTGTGCACTGAAGAGATCCCAGTTGGGAATCTCATTAAAAACCCCGGGGTGGGGCAGGGCCTATTCACGCCAGAGATTGGCAGTTCTGGACTTTGCAGATGCTGGTCTAGTTAAGTGACCCTTCCCCTCAGGATGACAGTGGTCGGGTACTCAGTGTTGTTGAAGATTTGGGCTTTGTCTTGTTTGAGATGGTTGTTGCCTGGCAATCAAATAGTATAATGGTTACCTATCAGCCTAAGTCTAGGGCGTGATCTTACCGGCTTGTCTCAATGTTTGATTGGCGAGGCAAGCCGGTAAGATATCACGAAAGGCAAAAAATCAGCATGGTGCTGGGTCTTTGTTTTCGAAAACTGGCAGGGTGACATCATTTAGGAGCAGATTTCCTCATTCTCCTTATAGCCACTGCAACCACCTCAAGCTAAATGCCAAGCAGAGTGCTGTAGGCGACCACAGCCTTGTGGACTTAGAACATAGAACATTACAGCACAGTACAGGCCCTTCGGCTCTCAATGTTGTGCCGAACTATGTCCAATCCCAAGATCAAGCTATCCCCTCCCTATAGAACACAGAACTTCTTGAACATAGCAGCAGTGGGTGACCTGGTTGGCATTCTGCATAATGTTGCCTATCTGTTTTGAGGGTCGGACAGCTGCCAGCAGCTGCATTTCACGGGGGTGTGGGGAATCTAATCTAAGCAACCCCCCTTCCTCACCACCCCATTGCAAGTGTCAGCCGGCAGGGAATGCTTTCTGGTGATCCACTCTCTAGTGATCCACTCTCTGATGATCCACCCTCTAAACATTTGCTCTCTGGTGGTCCACTATATGGTGATCCACTTTCCAAGGATCCACTCTCTGGTGATTCACTATATTCACTCTCTGATGATCTGTTCTCTGATTGTCCATGCTTTGGTGATCCACTCTCTAATTATTCGCTCACCGGTGATTCACGCCCTGATTATTTGCTCTCTAGTGATCCTCTCTCAAGTGATCCACTCTCTGAAGATTTGCTTCCTGATGACCTACTCTCTGGTGATCTGCTCTCTGGTGATCCACCCTCTGGTGATCCTCTCTCTCTGGTGATCCGATCTTTGGTAATCCGCTCTTTGGTGATCCATTCTCTGATTATTCACTCTCTGACGATTTGCCCACTGGTGATCTACCCTTCTGGTGATGCACTTTCTAGTGGTCCACTCTCTGTACTCTGTGTCCATGTGCCTCCAGAAAGCTGAGTGTTTTATCTAGTGCAGCACTGTGATGTGTGACACTGTCACTGTGCTCTCTTGCTTTGTCCATTCAGGTGGATGTGGAGGATTCCATGTCACAATTTGAAGCTCAGTAGACAAGTTCTCACCAGTGTAACAGCCAATATTTCTTCCTGAACCAGCATCACTATAGGAGACTGTCTGACCATTGTCACATTGCTTTTGTGGGATCTTACTGTGCAAATATTTGTTGCCATGTTTTTTGAAACAGTAACTACAGTTCAAAAGATGCTACACACATGCAAATATTTCTGGTATTTTTTCTGCAGTTAGTAGTGGTATTTTATGATGGTATTGTGATTGGATTAATTAATTTAGTACACGAATATTCCACAATGTCTTTATTTAATGCTTGTTTAACTCATCAACCTCCCCTGCTTCTGACTGCAGTCATTTTCCCATCTACTGCTCTGTTGACCAACTCAGCTGCTCTCCCCAGAGATGCTGCCACCAGCACTTTCTGCTTCTTTAGCTGCATTCTGCCATCTGCTGTCCTTAACTTTAACACCGTCCAGGCTGGCTGTTTCAGGAAATTCACAGTAAGTGGTTTTAAAATAGTTAACTGGTCCTCAGGTCAAATTCTGGTTTCCATGAATCAAGCTGCTTGTATCATCGATGCCCACTTGAGGGCAGTTGTGAGCAGTAGCCACAGCAGCAGCTGATGGATGGGGTTGGAACCCAAGGATGGCATCAATGGCTGACACCAACACTCCAAACCAAGCTGCTCATCAGCCACTGCAAAAAGCAACTAAATTAATCAGAGGAGACAGTCCCTTCACAAATCCAATTTCCCTATCCAGAAGGAACAATGCCTGAATGTGGAGAGCTTTGCAATTACCTCATTTTAACAGAGCCAGAGGTCTACGGCTCAGAAAGAGGCCCTTTGGCCCATCATGTCTGTACTAACCATCCAGCATTTAGGTCCATCGTCTTGTAATGTCCGAGGGTGGAGAGTGGAACCCTCGAAGACGTTTATCCATCTTTAGTCCCATTGTTTGCCACACTAATTTTTCCTTAACTTTCACTCATTGTCATTTTTATAGATTCTAGAAATTAATTGCCAAAACTTCTGAAAGTCTCCTGTTTCTCCCAACCCACATTTTAATAATTCTCTCATTATAACCAAATTGTGACATAGGTTTCCCTGACCCCTCTGTCACCTTCACTGTCACCAACTGCTCCAGCCCCCATTTTAAAATTCATACAATCATAGAATCGCTACAGTGTAGAAGGAGGTCATTCAGCCCATCGAGTCTGCACCAGCCACAGTCCAACCCAGGTCCTATCCCCATAACCCCATTTACCCTAGCTAGTCCCCCTGACACTGAGGGGCTATTTAGCACAGCCAATCCACCTAATGCGCACATCTTTGGACAGTGGGAGAAAACCGGAGCACCCGGAGGAAACTCACGCAGACACGGGGAGAACATGCAAACAACAGTGACTCGAGCCGGGAATTGAATCCTGGTCCCTGGCGCTGTGAGAATTGTTTTCAAATTCCTCTATGGCTTCATCAGTCCCTATATCCTTCAGTCCCACAACCCTCCGAGATCCCTGTGTCCCTTTAATTCTGGTCTTTTGAGCATTGAGTGTTAATCGCTCCACTCTGTGCTTTATCTTTAGATGCCTGAGCTTTCAACTCTGGAATTCCCTCCCTAAATCTCTCCACATTGCCACTTCACTCTCCTCCGCTGACACTCCTAAAAACATACCTGTCTGACCAAGCTTCACACACCTCGCCCAACTACCTACTTGCCTGTTTGTGTGCTGAATCCTGCCCCATAACAATCATGTGAAGCACCCTGTGATATTTTGTCACATTAAAGCTGCTATATAAATAAAGTTATTGATATGGGTGACTGCTACCTGGAAATGGGATAAGTGACAGCAAATGGGGAGCAGGGCATGGGATATTGTCTGTGGGTGTGGGGATATTCACTGCAGAATGGACACTGCACTGTTAATGGAATTTCACTAAACCAGAAAGACTAAAGGGCCTCCAACTCACATGGTGAGGAATTCAGTGTTGAAATATATTTTATTAATAGGTAACTCGTCAGGTTACTCTGGTTAATCCTGCAATTTCCAAAGTGCCTCTACCCCTAGACTATGACGTCAGTGACATTCTTAGAGTCATAGAGACATTGAGGTTTACAGCATGGAAACAGGCCCTTTGGCCCAACCTGTCCATGCTACCCCTTTGTTTTTAACCACTAAGCTAGTCCCAATTGCCTGTGTTTGGCTCATATTTCCCGATACCCATCGTACCCATGTAACTGTCTAAATGCTTTTTAAAAGACAAAATTGTACCCACCTCTATTACTGCCTCTGGCAGCTTGTTCCAGACACTCTATGTGAAAAAACTGCTTCTTTGGACCCTTTGTATCTCTCCCCTCTCCCCTTAAACCTATGTCCTCTAGTTCTAGACTCCGCTAACTTTGGGAAGAGATATTGACTATCTAGCTGATCTATACCACTCATTATTTTATAGATCTCTGTAAGATCAACCCTAAGCCTCCCACATTCCAGAGAAAAATGTCCCAGTCTATCCAGCCTCTCCTTATAATTCAAACCATCAAATCCCGGTTACATCCTAGTAAATCTCTTCTGCACCCTTTCTAGTTTAATGATATCCTCTCTATAATAGGGTGACCAGAACTGTACACAGTATTCCAAGTGTGGCCTTACCAATGTCTTGTACAACTTCAACAAGACATCCCAACTCCTGTATTCAATGTTCTGACCAATGAAACCAAGCATGCCAAATACCTTCTTCACCACTCTATCCACCTGTGATTCCACTTTCAGGGAGCTATGAACATTTACCCATAGATCTCTGTATGTAACTCTCCCAACACACTATCATTAACTGAGTAAGTCCTGCCCTGGTTCAATCCATCAAAATGCATCACCTTGCACTTATCTAAATTAAACTCCATCTGCCATTTGTCAGCCCACTGGCCCAATTGACCAAGATTCCATTGCAATCCTTGATAACCGTCCTCACTGTCCACTGTGCCATCAATCTTGGTGTCATCTGCAAATTTACTAACCATACCTACTAAATTCTCATCCAAATCATTAATATAAATGACAAATAACAGTGAACCCAGCACTGATCCCTGAGGCACACCGCTGGTCACGGGCCTCCAGTTTGAAAACAACCCTCTACAACCACTCTCTGGCTTCTGTCAAGAAGTCATTTTTTTATCCATTTAGATACCTCACACTGGATCCCGTGAGATTTAACCTTATGTAACAACCTACCATGCGGTACCTTGTCAAAGGTCTTGCTAAAGTCCATGTGGACAACATCAACTGCATTGCCCTCACCAACATTCTTGGCTACCCCTTCAAAAATCTCAATCAAATTTGTGAGACATGATTTTCCACTCACAAAGCCATGCTGATTGTCCCTAATCAGTCCTTGCCTCTCTAAATGTAGATGCTATCTCGCAGAATACTTTCCAAAAATTTATCTACTACAGATGTGAGGCTTATTGGTCTGTAGTTCCCAGGCTTTTCCCTGCAACCCTTCTTAAACAAAGGCATAACATTTGCCCCCTCCAATCTTCAGGCATCCCACCTGCAGCTGTCAATGATTTAAATATCTCTGCTGGGGGTCCCGCAATTTCTTCCCTAGCCTTCCACAATGTCCTGGGCTACACTTCATCAGGTCCCGGGGATTTATCTACCTTCATGCGCTTTAAGACTTCGAGCACCTCCTTCTCTGTAAAATGTACATTCCTCAAGGCATCACTATTTATTTCCCCAAGTTCCCAAACATCCACGTCTTTCTCATTGTTGAGAAATTGATGAGAAATATTCATTTAGGATCTCACCCATATTTTGTGGATCCACACATATATGACCTTGTTGATCCTTAAGAGGCCCAACTCTCTCCCAATTACTCTTTTACTCATCACAAATCAAAGTCCTGTCTCATGTCTCCCTTGTAGTTACACTGGTCACGACATTTTCTGATGCAGCATTTAGTACAGATTGTGAAATCAAATGGTGCAGAGCCGAAACTGGCGTTTTCTGCACGTCTGCATTGATATACTTAATTATTACCAAGCACAGTTCCTGAAGGTGCTGACTCTCACTGGGATACAGTTCCTGAAGGCGCTGACTCTCACTGGGATACAGTTCCTGAAGGTGCTGACTCTCACTGGGATACAGTTCCTGAAGGTGCTGACTCTCTCTGGGATACAGTTCCCGAAGGTGCTGACTCTCACTGGGATACAGTTCAGAAGGTGCTGACTCTCACTGGGATACAGTTCCTGAAGGTGCTGACTCTCACTGGGATACAGTTCAGAAGGTGCTGACTCTCACTGGGATACAGTTCCTGAAGGTGCTGACTCTCACTGGGATACAGTTCCTGAAGGCGCTGACTCTCACTGGGATACAGTTCCTGAAGGTGCTGACTCTCACTGGGATACAGTTCCTGAAGGTGCTGACTCTCTCTGGGATACAGTTCCCGAAGGTGCTGACTCTCACTGGGATCCAGTTCCTGAAGGCGCTGACTCTCACTGGGATACAGTTCCTGAAGGTGCTGACTCTCACTGGGATACAGTTCCTGAAGGTGCTGACTCTCACTGGGATACAGTTCCTGAAGGTGCTGACTCTCACTGGGATACAGTTCCTGAAGGTGCTGACTCTCACTGGGATACAGTTCCTGAAGGTGCTGACTCTCACTGGGATACAGTTCCTGAAGGTGCTGACTCTCACTGGGATACAGTTCCTGAAGGTGCTGACTCTCACTGGGATACAACGTGAGCTTTCTCTGTCCACTGCACATCCCCCCATCACCAGCACCCGGACAGCCGTCATTCCACATTGCCCCCTGTGTCATCATCTGGCTAGCTCTCTCCCAGGCCTCGCCGTGTACTCCATTCCAGTCATACCTTGGGCCTTTGTTGCAATGGCAGCATGGTGCTGTCCAGATAGATGCTAATGTGTGGCACTGGGGTGGGGAGTAGTCCCTGCACTCCCCAATCCCAGGCACAGTACTGAACCGAGACAGTGACACAGCAGGGTCCATGAGTCCCGCAGCAAGGTACTGACCATGATAACCGGTTTAGCATCACGATGGAGGGCAGGAACATATTTAATATTGACAAATATTTATTTAGATACTTTTAAGGTGTTCGGCTGGAGCAGGACAGAGAGGGAAAGGTTCTTAGCAGGAGCGCTGAGAGTAGCTAAAATATTGGTGTTTTATTTATTTATTTATTTATTCCGTTTTCTTTTGCAGGTTTTTCTTTTCAAGGTTTAAACTAAGGGAACTGGAAGTCGGCCGCAGGGGATTCTGGAAGGTTGAGTTTTTTTTTCTCGAGGCTGTGGCGTCTGACTTCAGCCAGTGGTGAGCGGGAGGTTTAAAGAGCAGGCCACTCTATACAGCGGGCAGCGTTGAGAGCAGGCGCGGAGTGAGCTGAGAGCTGAGTTAAAGGGCTTTAGCTCATTGGGCTTAGGTGAAAAGGGCGAGGCAGGGTAAGTTTAATTCTTAATTACTTTTTTGTGTTCCTTAAAAAAAGGGACATTATGAGTGTGAGGCCAGTCTGTTGTTCCCAGTGTAGGATGTGGGAGGTCCTGGAGGCTCCAAGCCTCCCAGACGTCCATATCTGTGCTGGGTGTGTCGAGCTGCAGTTCCTAAGGGACCGTGTTAGAGAACTGGAACTGCAGCTCAAGGATCTTCATCTGGTTAGGGAAAATGAGGAGGTGATAGATAGGAGCCAACGGCAAGTGGTTACACCAAGGCCACGGGAGGCAGACAAGTGGGTAATGGTCAGGAAGGGGAAAGCTTGGATGATAGAGAGCACCCCAGTGGATGTGCCCCTTCACAATAAGTACTCCTGTCTAAGTACTGCTGGTGGGGGAGGCAGCAGCTCACCTGGGGGAACCAGCAGTGGCCGTGTCTCTGGAGCAGGGTCCGGCCCTGTAACTCAGAGGGCTAAGGAAAGGAGGAGGAAGGCAGTATTAATCGGTGACTCTACAGTGAGGAGAGGCGGTTTTGCGGAGGCAGACGAGAGTCTTGGATGGTGGTTTGCCTCTCTGGTGCTGGATCCGGGATGTCTCTGGTCACATCCCAGAAATCCTGAGGTGGGAGGGAGAGGAGCCAGAGGTAGTGGTACATATTGGTACTGCTGACATAAGTAGGAAGAAGGAAGGGGTCACGAAAAGAGAATATAGGGAGTTAGGTAGACAGTTGAGAAGGAGGAACACAAAGGTAGTAATCTTGGGATTGCTGCCTGTGCCACGGGAAAATGAAAGCAGGAATGGAATGAGGTGGAGGATGAATGCGTGGCTGAAGGACTGGAGCAGGGGGCAGGGATTCAGGTTCTTGGATCATTGGGACCTCTTTTGGAGCAGGTGTGACCTGTACAAAAAAGACGGGTGGCACTTGAATCCCAGGGGGAACTAATATCCTGGTGGGAAGGTTAGCTAAGGCTACTGGGAGACTTTAAACTAGAAAGGTTGGGGGTAGGGAATCGAGATGAGGTGACTGGGAGCGAGGAGGTTAGCTCGCAAATAGAGAAGGCTTGTAGACAGTGTAAGAGGGAGGATAGATGGGTGATGGAGAAGGGGAGCGCTCAGACCGAAGGCTTGAGATATGTCTATTTTAATGCCCGGAGTGTGGTGAATAAACTGGATGAGATTAGAGCGTGGATTACTGCTTGGAAATGTGGTGTGGCAGCCATTACAGAGACTTGGATGTCTCAGGGACAGGACTGGATACTTCAGGTGCCAGGTTTCATATGTTTCAGAAAGGACAGGGAGGGAGGCAAAAGAGCAGGGGGAATGGCACTGTTGATCAGGGATAATGTCACGGCTGTAGAAAAGGTGGAGGCCATGGGGGGATTGTCTACAGAGTCTCTGTGGGTGGAAGTTCAGAATAGGAAAGGGTCGAAAACTTTGCTGGGTATTTTCTATAGGCCGCCCAATAGTGACAGGGAAGTTGAAGAACAGATAGGGAAACAGGTCCTGGAGAGATGTCGTAATAACAGAGTTGTCGTGATGGGAGACTTTAATTTCCCAAACATTGATTGGAATATCCCTAGGGTAAGGGGTTTGGATGGGGAGGAGTTTGTTAGGTGTGTTCAGGAGGGTTTCCTGACACAGTATTTGGATAAACCTACAAGAGGAGAGGCTGTACTTGATCTGGTATTGGGTAATGAACCTGGACAGGTGTTGGATCTCTCAGTGGGAGAACATCTTGGGGATAGTGATCATAACTGTATCTCCTTTACGCTAGCATTGGAGAGAGATAGGATCAGGCAAGTTAGGAAAGCGTTTATCTGGAGTAAGGGGAAATATGAAGCCATCAGGCAGGAAATTAGATGAGTAAATTGGAAGGAGGTATTCTCAGGAAAAAGTACCGAAGTAAGGTTGCAGATTTTCAAGGAATGTTTGTCTAGAGTTCTGCACGACAACGTTCCGATGAGACAGGGAGGTTTTGGTAGGTTACGGGAACCGTCTCAAAAGTTGTAATGAACCTAGTCAAAATGAAAAGTAAAGTGTACAAAAGGTTCAGAGAGCTAGGAGATGTTAGGGATCTGGAGGAGTATACGGGTTGTAGGAAGGGGATTAAAAAGGAAATTAGGAGAGCCAGAAGGGGTCATGAGAAGGCCTTGGCAGGTAAGATTAAGGAGAGCCCTAGGGCATTCTACAAATATATGAAGAGTAAAAGGATGAGATGTGAAGGAATAAGAACTATAAAATGTGAAGGTGGGAAAGTTTGTACAGAACTGGCAGAAATAGCAGAGGTGCTTAATGAATACTTTACCTCGGTATTCATGGTGGAAAAAGATCTGGGCGGTTGTACTGCAGGCTTGCGGCGGACTGAAAAGATTGAGTATGTGGACATTAAGAAAGAGGACGTGTTGGAAATTTTGAATAGCATCAAGATAGATAATTCGCCGGGACCAGATGGGATGTACCCCAGGTTACTGTGGGAGGCGAGGGAAGAGATTGCAGAACCTCTGGCGATGATCTTTGCATCATCGATGGAGATGGGAGAGCTTCCGAAGGATTGGAGGATTGCGGATGTGGTTCCTATATTCAAGAAAGGGAATAGGGATAGCCCAGGAAATTACCGACCGGTGAGTCTGACCTCAGTGGTTGACAAGTGGATGGAGAAGATTCTGAGGGACAGGATTTATGAACATTTAGAGAAGATTAGTATGATCAACAGTAGTCAGCATGGCTTTGTCAAAGGCAGATTGTGCCTTACGAGCCTGGCTAAGTTCTTTGAAAATGTGACAAAACACATTGACAAAGGAAGAGCGGTAGATGTGGTTTATTTGGACTTCAGCAAGGCATTTGATAAGGTCCCCCATGCAAGACTTCTTGAGAAAGTGAGAGGGCATGGGATACAAGGGGCTGTGGATCCAGAACTAGCTTGCCCGCAGAAGGCAGAGAAAGGTTGTAGATGGGTCTTTTTCTGCATGGAGGTCGGTCACCAGTGGAGTGCCGCAGGGATCTGTTCTGGGATCCTTGCTGTTTGTAAATTTCATAAATGACCTGGATGAGGAAGTGGAGGGATGGGTTGGTAAGTTTGCTGATGACACAAAGGTTGGTGGTGTTGTGGATAGTTTGGAGGGATGTCAGAAGTTGCAGCGTGACATAGATAGGATGCAAGGCAGGGCGGAGAAGTGGCAGATGGACTTCAACCCAGATAAATGTGTAGTGGTCCATTTTGGCAGGTCAAATGGGATGAAGGACTATAACATCAAGGGTAAGACTCTTAGCAGTGTAGAGGATCAGAAGGACCTTGGGGTCCGGGTCCATAGGACTCTGAAATTGGCCTCGCAGGTGGAGGATGCGGTTAAGAAGGTGTATGGTGTACTGGCCTTCATTAATCGAGGAATTGTGTTTAGGAGTCGGGAGATAATGCTGCAGCTTTCCAAGACCCTAGTCAGACCCCTCTTGGAGTACTGTGCTCAGTTCTGGTTGCCTCATTACAGGAAGGATGTGGAAGCCATTGAAAGGGTGCAGAGGAGATTTAGAAGAATGTTGCCTGGATTGGGTGGCATGCCTTATGAGGATAGGTTGAGGGAGCTAGGTCTTTTCTCCCTGGAGAGACGAAGGATGAGAGGTGACCTGATAGAGGTTTATAAGATGTTGAGAGGTATAGATCAGGTGGATTCTCAGAAACTTTTTCCCAGGGCTGAAATGGTTGCTACGAGAGGACACAGGTTTAAGGTGCTGGGGAGTAGGTACAGAGGAGATGTCAGGGATAAGTTTTTCACTCAGAGGATGGTGGGTGAGTGGAATCGGCTGCCGTCGGTGGTGGTGGAGGCAAACTCGATAAGGTCTTTTAAGAGACTTTTGGATGAGTACATGGGACTTAATAGGATTGAGGGTTATAGGTAAGCCTAATAGGTAAAGATATGATCGGCACAACTTATGGGCCGAAGGGCCTGTTTGTCCTTTAGTTTTTCTATGTTCTATGTATTTACTATTTAGATATATTAGAGAAACTTCTGAAGGATAGCGTATGTCGCCACCTGAAGAGGCAAAGCTTGATCAGGGATAGACAGCATGGCTTCGTCAGAGGGAGGTCATGCCTAACAAATTTGATTGAATTTTTTGAGGAGTGACCAGGTGTGTGGATGAGGGTAGTGCAGTCAATGTATTTTATATAGATTTCAGCAAAACCTTTGGCACGGTCCCACACGCAAGAGAGTAAAATGGTAAATTCACATAAGATACAGGGTAATTTGATAAAGTGGATTCAAAATTGTAGGGGGCAGAAAGTAATGACAGAAGGCTGCTTTAGTGACTGGAAGCTGGTGTCCCATGGCACACCACAGGGATCTGTGTTGGGCGTCCTATTATTCATCATTTATATAAATGCCATTGATGGCAATGTGGGGGGTAAGATTAGTAAGGTTGCAGATGACAGGATTGGCCAGATGGTTAACACTGAGGCACAGTGTCCTGGGTTACAAAAAGATATAGATGGAATGGTCAAATAAGCAGATAAATGGCAAATGGAATTTAATCCTGAAAAGGTGATATACTTTGGAAGGAGTAATTTGACAAGAAACTACTCAATGAGTGGGAGGATACTAGGAAGTTCTGTGGAAAAAAGGAATTTTGGCAAGATGTCTGGAGGTAGAAGGACATGTTAATAGGATGGTGAAAAAGGCATATGGGACACTTGCCTTTATCAATCGAGGTACAGATTACAAAAGCAGGGAAGTCATGTTGGAGTTGTGTAGAACTTTGGTGAGGTCACAGCCAGACTGTGCAGTTCTGGTCGCCACATTATAGGAAGGATGTGATTGCACTGGAGGGGGTGCAGAGGAGATCCACCGGGATGCTGCCTGGGATGGAACATTTAAGATATGAACAGTGGTTGTGTAGACTTGGGTTGTGTTCATTGGAGCAAAGAATACTGAGGGATGACATGATCGAAGTGTACAAGATTATAAGAGACATGGACAGAGTGAATAAGGAACAGCTGTTTCCCTTAGTTGAAGGGTCAGTCACAAGAAGACATAGGTTCAAGGTGAGGGGCAGGTTTAGGGGGGATGTGAGGAAAAACCTTTTTTACCCAGGGGATAGTGATGGTCTGGAATGCGTTGCCTGGGAGCATGGTAGAGATGGGTTGCCTTACATCCTTTAAAAAGAACCTGGAAGAGCACTTGGTACGCCATAACATTCAGGGCTATGGGACAAGTGCTGGTAAATGGGATTAGGTCTGAGTGAAATGTTTCGAATGTGTTGGTGTGGACTCGATGGGCCAAAGGACCTCTTCTGGGCTGTATGATTCTATGATATATTTAATATTTTAGATGTATTCATTGTGATAAATTTAATATTTAGAAGGCTTTCAACAAGGTCTCACATAACAATCTGAAAGTCTAAATAAATCGCATCCATTGGTTCTCCTCAGTCAACTCTACTAGTTACATCCTCAAAAAATTCCAATAGATGCAACAAGCATGATTTCCCTTTTGTAAATCCATGCTGACTTTGTCTGATTGTACCAAGGCCTTCCAAATGCTGAGTTACGAAATCCTTGAGAATAGAGTCTAGCAACTTCCCCAGCAGCAACGTTAGGCTCACTGGTCTATAGTTCCCTGTTTTCTCTCGACCTCTCTTTTTGAATAGTGAGCTTACGTTAGCTACCCTCCAATCTACAGGAACTATTCCAGAGTCCAAAGAATTTTGGAAAATAACCACCAATGGATCTACTGTTTCCAGGGCCAGTTCCTTAAGTACTCTGGGTTGAAGATTATCAGGACCTGGAGATTTATCCACCTTCAGTCCCATCAATTTCCCCGAAACCATTTCTCTGCTAATGCTGATTTCCTTCAGTTCACTAAAATGTGTTTCTCCCAGCACTTCTGGTACATTATTCATGTCTCCCTTTGTGAAGACTGAAACAAAATACAAATTTAATTCCTCAGCCATTACTTTATTCCCCATTATGATTTCTCCCATTTCTGACTGTAAGGGGCCTACATTTGTTTTTGTCAATCTTTTTCTCTTCACATACCTATAGAAACTTTTACAGTCAGCTTTTATGTTCCCTGCCAGCTTATTTTCATACTCTATTTTTCCTTCTTAATCAATCCCTTAGTGCTCCTTTGCTGAATTTTAAACTGCTCCCAATCCTCAGGCCTATTACTTTTTCTTACCAATTTGTAAGCTTCTTCCTTGAATCTAACGCTATTTCTAATTTCCCTTGTAAGCCATGGTTTGGCCACAATTCCCTTTCCACTCTTGCGCCAAACAGGTTATATATTTGAGATGTTTTTAGATATTTCTAGACATATTTAATATTGAGGTGTATTTAATATTTAGGTATATTTATTAGATATACTGAAATATATTTAAATATATTTAATATTGAGATATATTTATGTCGGTGTATTTAATAATAAGATATACTTAATAGGTTAGATATATTTAAATATACTGAATATTGAGATGTATTTAAATATTTTTAATTATTAGAGGGTAGCATGGTGGCACACTGGCTAGCACTGCTACCTCACAGTGCCAAGGACCTGGGTTCAATTCCCGACTTGGGTTACTGTCTGTGTGGAGTTTGCATGTTTGCCCCATGTCTGTATGCGTTTTCTCCGGGTGCTCCGGTTTCCTCCCACAGTGTGAAAGATGTGCTGGTTAAGTGAATTGGCTGTGCTAAATTCTCCGTCAGTGTACCTGAACAGGTGCAGCCATGTGCTGACTAGAGGATTTTCACAGTGGCTTCATTGCAGTGTTAATGTAAGCCTACTTTTGACTAATAAATAAACTTTAATATTGAGGTTTTTGAGGTATGTTGATTTAGATATATTTAATATCGAGATGTACGTTAATTGAGATTTTATTAAATTTATTCATGAGACATAGGCGTTGCTGGCTGTCCAGCATTTTTATTGCCCATTGCTAGTTGCCTAAGGGCAGTAGAGAGTCAACGGTATTGCTGTGGGTCTGGAGTCACATGTAGGCCAGACAGGGTAAGGACAGCAGATTTCCTTCCCGAAAGGACATTAATGAATTAGATGGGTTTTTCTGATAATCAACAATGGTTTCATGGTCATCAGTAGATTCTTAATTCCAGATATTTTTTATTTAGGTATTTCTGTAGACATATTTCACATTTAGATATATTTATTTAGATATACTCAGATATATTTATACTGAGGTGTATTTAGATCTTTATATTTATTTTCATATTGATGCAGATGTGTATTTTAAAAAGTTATATTTATGCAGATGTATTTAGATATATTTATATTAATGTTGATGTGTGTGAGATATAATTATGTATATTAACGCTGAGGCGAGTTGCACAGGCCTCGGTTGAGGAGATTGTGGGAAGGGGGGGCTAGCACGGAGTGGATGGGCCGAACAGCCTGTGCTGTTTCCCCGAGGGGAACTCTCACCTGCGGGGAGCTCCCCCTCCCCCTGGGCCCCGGGCCCCGGGCTGGGGACGCCGCCGGCGCCAAGTGGATGCAAGTTGTTGTTTTTCCGTGGCCACGGTAACCAGAGAGGCCCCGCCCCCCCCCCCCCGCACCGCTGCCATTGGCGGGTTCCAGACCCCTCCCCCCAGATCAGCTGATTGCTCAGTGCGCAGGCGCGGGATCGGAAGCTTGGGTGGCGAATAGCAGCAGCGCGAGCGGTACCGGGACTGAGAGAGCAATGGGGGTGAAGATTCACATCGAGTACTGGTGAGGGTGAGGGGAGAGGGTGAGGGGTGAGGGGTGAGGGGTGGGGGGAGAGGGGTGAGAGGAGAGGGTGAGGGTGAGGGGAGAGGGGGAAGGGGAGAGGGAGGGGGAAGGGGAGAGGGAGGGGGAGGGGGGGGGGGGTGGGGGGGGAGTTGGGGGGAGAGGGGGGAGTTGGGGGGGAGGGGGAGAGGGGGGAGGGGTAGAAGAAAATAGTAAATAAGGTAGTAGTAGGGTAGTAGTAAATAAGGTAGATGAGCTTAGGGCGTGGATTGCTGCTTGGGAATGTGATGTGGTGGCCATTACAGAGACTTGGATGTCTCAGGGACAGGACTGGGTACTTCAGGTGCCGGGATTCAGATGTTTCAGGAAGGACAGGGAGGGTGGCAGAAGAGGTGGTGGAGTGGCACTGTTGATCAGGGACAGTGTCATGGCTGCAGAGAAGGAGGATGCTATGGAGGGACTATCTACAGAGTCTCTGTGGGTGGAAGTTAGGAACAGCAAAGGGTCGATAACTTTGCTGGGTGTTTTCTGTAGGCCGCCCAATAGTGACAGGGCAGTTGAGGTGCAGATAGGGAAACAGATCCTAGAGAGATGTCGTAATAACAGAGTTGTCGTGATGGGAGACTTTAATTTCCCAAACATCGATTGGAATATCCCAAGGGTAAGGGGTTTGGATGGGGAGGAGTTTGTTAGGTGTGTTCAGCAAGGTTTCCTGACACAGTACGTGGATAAGCGTACGAGAGGAGAGGCTGTACTTGACCTGGTACTGGCGAATGAACCAGGACAGGTGACGGATCTCTCGGTAGGAGAGCATCTTGGGAATGGTGATCATAATTCTGTCTCCTTCACGATAGCATTGGAACGAGATAGGATCAGGCAGGCTAGGAAGGTGTTTGGAGTAAGGGGAAATACAAAGACGTCAGGAAGTTAATTGGACAAATAAACTGGAAGGAGGCATTCTTGGGGAAAAGTACAGAAGGATGGTGGCGGATATTCAAGGAATGTTTGTCTGGAGCTCTGCACAACAACGTTCCGATGAGACAAGGAGGATTTGGTAGGTCGCAGGAACCGTGGTGCACGAAGGCTGTGGTGAACCTAGTCAGGAAGAAAAGGAAGGTGTACAAAAGGTTCAGGGAGCTAGGAGATGTTAAGGATCTAGAGGAGTATAAGGATTGTAGAAAGGAGCTTAAAAGGGAAATTAGGAGAGCCAGAAGGGGTCATGAGAAGGCCTTGGCAGGTAAGATTAAGGAGAATCCCAAGGCCTTCTACAAATATGTGAAAAGTAAAAGGATGAGAAGAGAAGGGATAGAACCTATAAAAGGTGAAGGGGGAAAGGTCTGTGTGGGACCAGAAGAAATGGCAGAGGTGCTTAATGAGTACTTTGCCTCAGTATTCACGGTGGAAACTGATCTGGGAGATTTTGCTACAGGTTTGCAGCAGATGGAAAAGATTGAGTATGTGGATATTAAGGAAGAGGACGTGTTAGAACTTTTGAATTCTATCAAGATAGATAAGTCGCCGGGACCAGATGGGATGTACCCCAGGTTACTGTGGGAGGTGAGGGAGGTGATTGCAGAGCCCCTGGCGATGATCTTTGCGTCGTCGATGGAGACGGGAGAGGTTCCAGAGGATTGGAGGATGGCGGATGTGGTTCCTATTTTCAAGAAAGGGAACAGAGATAGCCCAGGAAATTACCGACCGGTGAGTCTGACCTCCGTGGTTGGTAAGCTGATGGAGAGGCTTCTGAGGGACAAGATTTATGAGCATTTGGAGAGGTTTAGCATGATCAGAAATAGTCAGCATGGTTTTGTCAAGGGCAGGTCGTGCCTTACGAGCCTAGTTGAGTTCTTCGAAAATGTGACTGAACACATTGACGAAGGAAGAGCAGTGGACGTGGTGTACATGGACTTCAGCAAGGCGTTTGATAAGGTCCCCCATGCAAGACTTCTTGAGAAGGTGAGAGGGCATGGGATCCAAGGGGCTTTGACCTTGTGGATCCAGAACTGGCTTGCCTGCAGAAGGCAGAGAGTGGTTGTGGATGGGTCTTTTTCTGCATGGAGGTCGGTCACCAGTGGAGTGCCCCAGGGATCTGTTCTAGGACCCTTGCTGTTTGTCATTTTCATAAATGTCCTAGATGAGGAAGTGGACGGATGGGTTAGTAAGTTGGCCAATGACACGAAGGTCGGTGGTGTTGTGGATAGTCTGGAAGGATGTCAGAAGTTGCAGCAGGACATAAATAGGATGCAGGACTGGGCAGAGAAGTGGCAGATGGACTTCAACGTGGATAAATGTGCAGTGGTCCATTTTGGCAGGACCGATGGGATGAACGAGTACACTATCAAGGGCAGGAGTCTTAGTAGTGTTGAAGAGCAGAAGGATCTTGGGGTCCGGGTCCACAGGACTCTT
This sequence comes from Carcharhinus amblyrhynchos, assembly GCF_965287045.1. Taxonomy (NCBI): domain Eukaryota; kingdom Metazoa; phylum Chordata; class Chondrichthyes; order Carcharhiniformes; family Carcharhinidae; genus Carcharhinus; species Carcharhinus amblyrhynchos. The sequence goes on along the minus strand of NC_137350.1, from coordinate 40,759,148 downwards.
AAATCGGCCTCGCAGGTGGAGGATGTGGTCAAGAAGGCGTATGGTGTACTGGCCTTCATTAATGGAGGAATTGAGTTTAGGAGTCGGGAGGTAATGCTGCAACTTTATAAGACCCTAGTCAGGCCTCATTTGGAGTACTGTGCACAGTTCTGGTCGCCTCACTATAGGAAAGACGTAGAAGCTATTGAAAGGGTACAGAGGAGATTTACAAGGATGTTGCCTGGATTGGGAGGCATGCCTTATGAAGATAGGTTGAGGGAGCTGAGACTCTTCTCCCTGGAGAGACGAAGGTTGAGAGGCGACTTGATAGAGGTTTATAAAATGTTGAGAGGAATAGATAGGGTGGATTCTCAGAGGCTATTTCCCTGGGTTGAAATGGTCGCTACGAGGGGACACAGATTTAAGGTGCAGGGAAGCAAGTACAGAGGTGATGTTAGGGGTAAGTTTTTCACTCAGAGGGTGGTGAGTGAATGGAATCGGCTGCTGTCAGTGGTGGTGGAGGCAAACTCGCTGGGGTCTTTTAAAAGACTTCTGGATGAGTACATGGGATTTAATGGGATTGGGGGTTATAGATAGGTCTATGGATTGGTAGGTTTTGATGTGATTGGCGCAACTAGTGGGCCGAAGGGCCAGTTTGTGCTGTAGTGTTCTATGTTAAGAGGGATGGAGTAGGGGTCGGGTTGGAGGGCTCTGGGCTTGTATCTGGGAGGGGAGGTTCTCTGATTTCACCCCCCCTCCCCCTTCTGAGGTGCAGCCGAGGGAGACCCTGACCTGAACGCAGCTTTTTGCCTTATTCATTGCCCATTGGCAGAATCATAAGAAACATAAGAAATAGGAGCAGGAGTAGGCCATCTAGCCCTTCGAGCCTGCCCCGCCATTCAATAAGATCATGGCTGATCCGTCGTGGCTCAGTTCCACCTTCCCGCCCTCTCCCCATAACCCTTAATCCCCTCTCTTATCAAGAACCCATCAACCCGCTTCTTAAAAATATTTAGCGAGGCAGCCTCCACCACTTCAACAGGCAGAGAATTCCAGAGATTCACCACCCTTTGAGTGAAGAAGTTCCTCCTCAACTCCGTTCTAAACCGCCTCCCCTTTATCTTGAGGCTGTGCCCTCTAGTCCTACTGTCTTTTTTGAGCGGGAAGAGTCTCTCCACCTCTATCCTATCCATCCCATTCATCATCTTATACGTCTCAATGAGATCTCCCCTCATTCTTCTAAACTCTAACGAGTACAAGCCTAGTTTATTCAGCCTCTCCTCATAGCTCAATCCCCTCAACTCTGGCATCAGCCTAGTAAACCTCCTCTGCACTCCCTCCAGGGCCAAAATATCCTTGCGCAGGTGCGGCGCCCAAAACTGCACACAGTACTCCAGCTGCGGCCTCACCAATGCCCTATACAGCTGCAGCAAGACCTCCCTACTTTTATATTCAATCCCCCTCGCTATGAAGGCCAGCATCCCATTCGCCTTCCTGACCACCTGCTGCACCTGCAAGCTGGGTTTTTGCGACTCATGCACAAGGACCCCGAGGTCCCTCTGCACCGTCGCCTGCTGCAGTTTTTCGCCACGTAAGTAATAGTCCTTCCTACCATTCTTCCTACCAAAGTGGACCACCTCACACTTGCCAACATTAAATTCCATTTGCCATTTCCTGGCCCATTCGCCCAGCCTATCTAGATCCTTCTGCAGACTCTCCACACCCTCCGCACAATTTGCCTTTCCACCAATCTTGGTGTCATCAGCAAATTTCGACACCCTGCACTCGGTTCCCTCCTCCAGATCATCTATATAAATGGTAAATAGCTGAGGCCCCAGCACCGACCCCTGGGGCACTCCACTAGTCACCAACCGCCAATCCGAATAGCACCCATTGACCCCCACTCTCTGCCTCCTATTTGACAACCAATCCTCTATCCACGCTTACACCCTACCCCCAACTCCATGTCCCCTGACCTTCTGCAATAACCTCTTGTGAGGTACTGTCAGTATCTCCCTGCTGTGATTGACCATTTCTCTATAGTTGGCAGAATATGGGGAGAGGAGGTTTTGATGAGCAGGTGTTTGAGCAGACTGACTTTACAAAGCAGCAGGAACCTCGGGGACCTGCCTGTCACCTGCCCTTACCTCCTGGGGAATAAGCAAACTGTGCAAAACATTCTTGTTGTGATGATTATTACGTTGGTTACTAAGAAGGCTCTGACAGTGGCACCCAAAGTTGTTTTGTAAGGGTTGGCTGGAGGCATTTTGCAATGTATGGAATAACTGTGGGTGTGGGAGTCACGCAGCTGCATTGTGAAGTGGTGATGTGACAGGATGTTGGCGGCACAGTTCTGGGATGTGGGTTCATGCCTGCATTTCTCCACATGGGGAGGGGTGTGGGCAGGGTGATGGTGGGGAGGGGTATGGAGGGTGCCGGGTGAGGACACTGGTTACATCAGTCTCCCAGATTACATGCTGGTTAAAGGTTGTTGATCAGGGTCAACCAGTTTGTGTGGGGAAAATAATCAGGTGATATTCCCCGATTTCCCCCATCCGCCTAGTGTAAAGAACCTTTTCCAGATTGTTGTCTGAACGTTACTCACGACAACACTGCCTCAGTGTGTTCAGCACGGGCCCTCTGGCAGCGCGGCGCTCCCTCAGCACGGGCCCTCTGGCAGCGCGGCGCTCCCTCAGCACGGGCCCTCTGGCAGCGCGGCGCTCCCTCAGCACGGGCCCTCTGGCAGCGCGGCGCTCCCTCAGCACGGGCCCTCTGGCAGCGCGGCGCTCCCTCAGCACGGGCCCTCTGGCAGCGCGGCGCTCCCTCAGCACGGGCCCTCTGGCAGCGCGGCGCTCCCTCAGCACGGGCCCTCTGGCAGCGCGGCGTTCCCTCAGCACGGGCCCTCTGGCAGCGCGGCGTTCCCTCAGCACGGGCCCTCTGGCAGCGCGGCGCTCCCTCAGCACGGGCCCTCTGGCAGCGCGGCGCTCCCTCAGCACGGGCCCTCTGGCAGCGCGGCGCTCCCTCAGCACGGGCCCTCTGGCAGCGCGGCGCTCCCTCAGCACGGGCCCTCTGGCAGCGCGGCGCTCCCTCAGCACGGGCCCTCTGGCAGCGCGGCGCTCCCTCAGCACGGGCCCTCTGGCAGCGCGGCGCTCCCTCAGCACGGGCCCTCTGGCAGCGCGGCGCTCCCTCAGCACGGGCCCTCTGGCAGCGCGGCGCTCCCTCAGCACGGGCCCTCTGGCAGCGCGGCGCTCCCTCAGCACTTCTCTCAAGTTGCTATTTGATTGGAAGGGAGCCTCCTGAGCTTGTGGCTCAGGAGTTGTAGCCATCTCTGCGCCATAGCTGAGAAATATGTTTGTAAACCGGAGGGTGAGAAGGACCCACTGCAGTTCTGGAGGCTGAAGGAGCTGGGCAACTCCATATTGCTCTAACAGTTTGGCAGATGATTGCCCTTGTTGCTGGTGATGCATTGATAAGTCTGCTGCCTGGTGGTGAGTGAAGTTTGAGACTAACTGTGCTATCTTTTGATTGTAGCGGTGGCTGAGGGTACGAACCCCGCTATCAGAAACTTGCCGACATTATCACGGAGGCGTTTCCTGAGGCGGAGATCACTGGAAATGTTGGGAGACAAGGTAACAATTTCACTGACATTCTTCATTTGGCTAGTGAGCACACTGACCGGCTAGTTTGATGATCGACGGCTTTTACATCCATCGCATTGATCTTTTATTGTATGGTACACGCATCAGCAGGTGAATGTTAATACAGCTGGAATATGTTATTTCAGGAGTTGTCTACCTGCTAAGCTGCCATCAACGTGCATTCACAACATCCCATTCTCAGTAAATTATGTTGAAGTGTAATCTCTCTGGGTGTGTAAGCAAAATCAACAAAATGTCAATTTGTACAGAGCAAGACCCCACAACCAGCAGTGAGGCAAGTGATTAATTACCCCCTCTCTTTCCCCCTTTGATGCCAAACATCATATGGCGGAAATATTGCATCAAGGTAAGCTCTAAGATGTTCAGAATGACTGTTTGATGCACCAGAAAAGAGTGAAAGCAGCTGAGTTTCATACCTTGTCTGTAAGGCACATCTCCAGGAGTATAATGCTGGGCCGGAGTGTGGCCCCCCCATGCCTGTCCGATCTGGGGTGGGGGTGCTGGGCTGAAGTGTTGTCGCGCCCTTTCTGGACATGTTTTGATATTCAGCTGGATCGTGTGAAGGGCAGTAGTGGGAAGTTGTGCATGGAGTCCAAGGAGATAGATGAGAGGCTAAATGAATATTTTTTGTCTTTTTCCTGCGTGAATACTGACAATGTTGTTGAGGAGAATACTGAGATGCTATTAGACTAAACGGGATTGAGGTTTATAAGGAGGAGGTGTGAGCAATTCTGGAAAGTGTGAAAATAGATAAGTCCCCTGGGCCTGAAGGGATTTATGCCAGGATTCTCTGGGAGGCTAGGGAGGAGATTGCAGAGCCTTTGGCTTTGATGTTTTATGTTGTTATTGTCTACAGGAGTAGTGCCTGAAAGTGGAGGATAGCAAATGTTGTCACCTTGTTCAAGAAGGGGAGTAGAGACAACCCTGGTAATTATAGACCAGTGAGCCTTATTTCTGTTGTGGGCAAAATTTTGGAAAGGATTATAAGAGATCGGATTTATAATCATCTAGAAAGGAATAATTTGATTAGGGATAGTCAACATGGTTTTGTGAAGGGTAGGTCGTGCCTCACAAACCTTAGTGAGTTCTTTGAGAAGGTGACCAAAGAGATGGATGAGGGTAAAGCAGTTGATGTGGTGTACATGGATTTCAGTAAAGTGTTTGATAAGGTTCCCCACAGTAAGCTATTGCAAAAGATACAGAGGCATGGGATTGAGGGTGATTTAGCGGTTTGGATCAGAAATTGGCTAGCTGTAAGAAGACAGAGGGTGGTGGTTGATGGGAAATGTTCATCCTGCAGTTCAGTTACTAGTGGTGTATCGCAGGGATCTGTTTTGGGGCCACTGCTGTTTGTCATTTTTATAAATGACCTGAATGAGGGTATAAAAGGATAGGTTAGTAAATTTGCGGATGACACTAAAGTCGGTGGAGTTGTGGACAGTATGGAAGGATGTTGCAGGTTACAGACGGACATAGATAAGCTGCAGAGCTGGGCTGAGAGGTGGCAAATGGAGTTTAATGAGGAAAAGTGTGAGGTGATTCACTTTGGAAGGAGTAACAAGATTACAGAGTACTGGGCTAATGGTAAGATACCTGGTAGTGTGGATAAGCAGAGATCTCGGTGTCCAGGTGCATAAATCCCTGAAAGTTGGCACCCAGGTTGATAGGATTGTTAAGAAGGGGTACGGTGTGTTAGCTTTTATTGGTAGAGGGATTGAGTTGAGGAGCCATGAGGTCATGTGCACCTGTACAAAACTCTGGTGTGGCTGCACTTGGAGTATTGCGTACAGTTCTGGTCGCCATATTATAGGAAGGATGTGGAAGCATTGGAAAGGGTGCAGAGGAGATTTATCAGGATGTTGCCTGATATGGTGGGAAGGTCTTATGAGGAAAGGCTGAGAGACTTGAGGCTGTTTTCATTAGAGAGAAGAAGGTTAAGAGTTGACTTAGAAGCATATAAGATGATCAGAGGATTCGATAGGGTGGACAGTGAGAGTCTTTTTCCTCGGATGGTAATGGCTCGCATGAGGGGACATAACTTTAAATTGAGGGGTGACAGGTAAAGGACAGATGTCAGAGATAGGCTCTTTACTCAGAGTGGTAAGAGTGTGGAATGCCCTGCCTGCGACAGTAGTGGATTCACCAACATTAAGTGCATTTAAATGGTCATTGGATAAACACATAGATGATATTGGAATAGTTTAGGTTAGGTGGGCTTTAGATTGGTTTTCACAGGCCAGCACAACATTGAGGGCGGAAGGACCTATACTGCGCTGTAATGTTCTATGATTTAGCAGTGGGTTTCTGGCCAGAGACTGGGCCCAATAGCCATGTTACAGTCTCACAGCAGTAATGCATTGCCCTCTGCTTTGCTGTTTGTACAGTATCTTATGATGGAATTATCTTACCTGTTCATACCTTTCTCTTTCTCCACCTTCAGGCAGCTTTGAGATTGAAATCAATGGGAATCTGATTTTTTCCAAGCTAGAAAACAGCGGCTTCCCTTATGAAGATGATGTAAGTAGAAAATGGAATCCTTTCAAGTTGAAATTGTCCACTCTGAGGTTGTGAATCTTGAAATTCTCGATCCTGCAAGGTTGTGGATGTTCCATCTTTGCATATATTCAAGGAATGCCCAGATTTTTGCTGTCTTGCAGGGAATTAAGGGAAAAGGGGAGTGGGTGGGAAATGGAATTCAAGTCCAGGATCAGCAATGATTATGTTGAATGCCGGAGCAGCCTGGATGATGTTGGGTGTATGCTGCCTCCAGTATCCTTCTCCTTCTGTTTACTCCTGAAAACAGCCAAATTTGTGGCTGTCTCTTGGAATATTTCTTTACGTGGCTGGGTCAAAGTTGTTTGATTACTTCTGTGCAAAGTTTTGGGATGTTATATTAAAGGTATTATATTAAGACAAATACTTGTATTTGTGTAACCCGTGAATTAGCAATTAATGTTTGTAGGAAGGTGTGTGTCTGTGTCCATAACTAAACTGGGAAAGGTGCTGTCACTTCGTCACGCCTTCCTGCTTGGCTTGTTAATCAGGTGATTGAAGCAGTGGATTTTCAAGCTGTATTGGTCACTCCCGTCTCTTTTACAGATCGTCGAAGAAGTTAAGAAAGCCAACAATGGAGAGGAAGTACAAAAGGTTCTCAAGAGCCGCCCTCCTTGTGTCATTCTGTAGCTTTGCCTAGATGGTGCCTTCTCTCTGCTAACCAGCTGCTAACCTGCCATGTTTCCAGCACTCGAAACTTGCCTTGTGGGTTCTAGTCCAGGACCTGGAGATGCTGAAACATTCAAACGCCAACAATCATAATATCTGGGCGCTGCCAGAGAATTATTTATACTCTGAAGCTGTGTTGACCTGACAGATTTTTGATTATTTTCTGCCAACTCAGCTGTGACTTTTAATTCCTGCTTCACTGATCATGTCTGGCAAGTTGATTTTTAAATCATCTTTCCATCCAAAATCAAGTTTAATAAGTCACTACTTTGTTGTCTCTCTCTTTCCCCTTTAGTTCCTTGGACAGACACAGTTCTCTGCTGGTATTCTGCTTATTCCTGGGATTCTGCCAGAGCTCTGTCTTGTCTGTTCCCCTAATCTTCCTCTGGTAAGCATAAATCAGTGCACGTACATTAAAGCAGCCCGGTTCTGCCTGCAAATTTCACTGCTTTGTGCACATTACTTGGAAAAGAGTACAGTAATCAGTGTGGAAGGGTGGTTGTTTCATGCATTCTTCCTGCACTGGCACTGAGTTTGGGCCAGGCTGCTACTTCAATTTGGAGGCTGGTGCGCTCTCAGTCGCTGTTCAGCTTTTCTCAGCCAGACACAGTTCATCAACTGAAACAAGTGCAGAGAATGCTGACAACTCGCTCTTTCGTTCCCTCACCTGCCCCCTCACTAATCAGGAATATATTTGATCTCTGCATGACATCCTCCTCACTGAGGTTGAAATGGGCATCAGGGCGTAAATCTTGCATCCCTCTGGTCTCTGCATTGTGTTCCAATTGATCTGAAAAGGAAATGATATATTCTGTCACACTCAGAGAAGCAGCGTTCTGTCTGCTGCTGCCTTGTAGCTATGAAAGCTTTGTCATTTCACTGTGGCCGATCCGATCCAATTCATCAGATCTCGGTGTGGTGACTGGGTATGACACATTCCTCTCAGTCTCAATAAACTGTCAAGTCTCTTGGCTGCGAAACATGGAGGATTCTGCTGGCATTTCCTGCAAAAGCAGCTGCCGATTTACTGACATTGTGAACCTGCTGCAGATTTAGAATCTGGTTCGATAAATGACTGTTTTAATTGAAAATCTAATGGTTAAAACACGAAGAAACAAAGATCCTTTTTCTACTGGGAGAGCAGAGTTACAACTTCAGTAAATGTTTTTTAAAGAAAAATGTTTAAATTTGGCCATCTTTCAAATATAATTAAACATTTCCACATTCAAAACAGAAATCTTGTCAGTTTGTAAAAAAAACTCAGGCTGGAAACTGATATCAAATCACCTGTGCATAACCCCTCACCACTCACTCACACTCCACACAATTCAACACAATCCTGGCTGTTGAGGAAGCATTGTACTGTCAGACGGTCAGTACTGAGGGAGTGCCACACTCAAGGGCGGAGGGGGGAGAGTGGTCAGTACTGAGGGAGTGAGGCACTGTCGGGGTGGGATCAGTATTGAGGGAGTGCTGCACTGTTTGGGGGGGAGAGGAAGGTCAGTACTGAGGGATGCTGCAATCTCGGGAGCGCTGTCGGTACTGAGGGAATGTCGAACTGTTGGGGTGGGGGCCGGGACTGAGGGAGTGCGCTTGGGGTCAGGGCTGAGGGATGTTGGACTGTTGGAAGGATAGTATTGAAGGAGTACCGCGCTGTCTGAGGGTGTGGATGGTAGAGGTGATTCATAATCCAGAGGCCTAGGCTGATGCTGTGGGGACAGCTTCTTGGGAATATGAGATGGAACCAATGTAAGTTGTTGAAAAAAAAAACCCATCAGCCTCACTGATGCCTTTAGGGGTGCAAGGATTACAGTTTCTCTAGCTCCACTGGTGGCACCATTAGTTTAACAGTTTAATTTACCCGCCCGAGTAGCCAGTTTGTTACCTTGGCTGCTGTGAGACCCAGCATAAAGAAAACTTTAACCAGACTTCTTTCAATGAACTTAGAATAATTGTATTGTAAAACAAAACATTTTCAAAGCAAATTGCAGGAACTTGTTAACAAGATTGTTCTCTGGAAAAATAAGTATCTCCCTTTTTAAAAATAACCTTGGGTGCACACAAAGGACAAATAGTCTCTTCAGAGCTGGGCTTTATAAACTAAAGGATGAAGTTTGCAGGGTTTTGATGCAGTGGAACTGGAACTCAGTGGATGGAGGTTTTCATCAATGGTGCTTGGGTGTGAGGAGAATGTAGATCTGGTTTAAATCTTTTTAGGTTTTCTACTGCAGACAAGTTATACTCAGATGAGGAATCTCTGGCTACACGTTCATTACCCCACACCCAATTTCAGCAAGGCATAAAGAGAGCAAGGGGCAACCTTCCTTCTTGAACTTGTTCCTCCAAACTGAGTTTAGAATAACAGGTTCAAAACTTAAAGCTCTTCTGTCAAATGATTTCCAGAAACTACCAGTAGCTGACATCAGACTCGGCGTAGGTAGTTCAGTTCAAAGTGAATTTATGACCTTTTTAAAAAAAATCTAAGTCTCCAAATAATGCAATGTCCTTTCCAATTTTAAAAACAGTTTGTGGAGATGTGATCTTTGTAACAGGAAGGAAATCTGACTTCCTCATCAGCTCTGGCCTATTGTGACTCCTGTGCATCCGCAATGTGGTTGAATATTAAACAAGCAAGCTACTGAATTGTATCAAAACGCTGTAAAGTTTTAAAAAACGGAATGACTTACTGTCTTCGACTTGATCTGATATCGTCATACTCTGAGTTATACCTTACAAAAATGTCCTAGATAACAGCATCCCTGGGTATGCCATGTCCCACCAGCAGGACAGATCCAGCAGAGGTGGTGTCACAGTGGTATACAGTCACAAAGAAATTGCCCTGGGAGTCCTCAACATTGACTCCAGACCCATGACATTTCATATGGCATTGGGTCATACGTGGACAAATAAACCACCTGTCAATTACCACCTCCTGCACTCCCCCCCACCCCCCCCCCCCCACCCCCCAACCCTCAGCTGATGAATCAGTACATTTGCTGCCCCCACCCCCAACATTAAACACTGTGTGTTTCAAAGGCACAGAAAGTACTCTGGGTGGGGGGGCTGCAATGCCAATTATCAAGCGTGGCTCAGTAGCTCCATTACTGACCGAGCTGACCAGGTCCTAAAAGGGATCACTGTTGGGCTGGGATTGTGGCAGCTGCTGAGGGAACCAAGAGCCTACTTGATCTTGTCCTCACCAACCTACACACACATATTTGTCCATGGCTGTGTTGGTAGGAATGACCACCGCACAGTGCTTGTGGAGCTGACATCTCACCTTCCTCACAAGTGCAAGGGGAGAACACTGGGACAGGCAGCCAGCAGCACCTGGGGGAAAGAGGGGACCTGCACAAGATGAGTAAAACTCAAAAGACGTGTCTCTGAACGCACAAAACATTTTAAAGCTTTCAAGTAGTGCCACAAGTAGGCTTACATTAACATTGCAATGATATCACTGTGAAAAGCCCCTAGTTGCCACACTCCAGTGCCTGTTTGGGTACGCTGAGGGAGAATTTAGCTTGGCCAATGTGCCTAACCAGCACATCTTTTGCACCAAGGGAGGAAACCCACACAGATACGTAGAGAATGTGCAGACTCCACGCAGGCAGTGACCTGAGCCGGGAATCAAACCGAGGTTCCTGGCGCTGTGAGGCAGTAGTGCTAACCATTGTGTCACCATGCCACAGGTGCAAAAGGCAGCTGAATTATCAGTGCAAGTAGTTGTAAATGGGTACAATATGATTGTGATTATGGGTTACAGCTACAGGGTTACAGGCTGGAATCAAAATGTTCAAGGGTCCAATATTTGGGAAGGACAGACTGAAAGGAGGTGGGGGGCATTATTACCAAATGATAAAATCATGCAGTAGTGAGAAATGATACTAGCTCACAACATTGAGATGTAGATTCTGTCTGGGTGGAGCTAAGAAGCAACCCGGAGGGGGTAGAATTTAGTCAGATTTGTCTATAGGCCTCCAAACAATACAAAGAACAGAACAGTACTGCACGGGAACAGGCCCTCCAAACTGGCCTTGGGTCACTGTATGGAGACTACACGTTCTCCCCGTGTCTGCATGGGTTTCCTCCAATAGTCCAAAGATGTGCTGGTTAGGTGGATTAGCAATGGTCCCGTTCTGCACTATAGGGATTCTATAGTTCTATGATTCTGCACGATGCCTTTTTAACTGAAAGACCTTTTGTCTCTAAGTGGTCCGTATTTCTCTATTTCTTACCTATTCATGTATCTGTCAAGATGCCTGTTAAACGTTGCTATTATATCTGTTTCTACCACCTCCTCTGGCAGCCCATCCAGGCATTTATCGCTCTGTGTAAAAAAACTTGCCTCACCCATCTCTGTTAAAGTTTCCCCCTTTTGTCTTCAATCTATGTCCCCTACTCATTGACATTTCTATCCTGGGAAAAAGACGCTGACTTTCCATTCTATCCAGGCTTCTCATAATTTTGTAAACCTTTATCAGGTGGCCCCCTCAGCCTCAGACATTCAAGCGAAAACAAACAAGTTTCTCTAATCTCTCCTCATAGTCAATACCCTCCAAGCCAGACAGCATCCTGGTAAACCTCTTCTGTTCACTCTCCAAAGCTGCCACATCCTTCTGGTAGTGTGACAAACAAAACTGTCTGTCACGTGCCAAATGTGGCCTCGCTATAGTTGTATACAGCTGCAACGTGACTTGCCAATTTCTATACTCTGTACCCCACCGATGAAGGCAAACGAGCCATGTGCCTTCTTGACCACCTTATCTTAGCAGGATTTATGAACGTTTGGAGAAGTATAGTATGATCAAAAATAGTCAGCACGGCTTTGTCAAGGGCAGATTGTGCCTTACGAGCCTGGTTGAATTTTTTGAAGATGTGACTAAACACATTGACAAAGGTAAACCAGTAGATGTAGTATATATGGACTTCAGCAAGACATTCGATAAGGTCCCCCATGCAAAGCTTATTGAGAAAGTGAGGGGGCATGGGATCCAAGGGGACATTGCTTTGTGGATCCATAACTGGCTTGCCCACAGAAGGCAAAGAGTGGTTGTAGATGGGTCTTTTTCTGCATGGAGGTTGGTCACCAGTGGAGTGCCCCAGTGATCTGTTCCTGGACCCTTACTCATTGTGATTTTTATAAATGATGTGGATGAGGAAGTGGAGGGATGGGTTGGTAAGTTTGCTGATGACACAAAGGTTGGCAGTGTTGTGGATAGCGTGGAGGCATGTCAGAAGTTGCAACGAGACATGGATAGGATGCAAGACTGGGCAGAGAAGTGGCAGGTGGACCTCAACCCAGATAAATGTGTGGTGGTTCATTTTGGCAGGGCAAATGGGATGACAGAGTATAATACTAACGGTAAGACTCTTGGCAGTCTGGAAGATCAGAACGATCTTGGGGTCCGGGTTCAAAGGACGCTCAAATCAGCTTTGCAGATAGAGAATGTGGTTAAGAAGGTATATGGTGTACTGGCTTTCATCAATCGAGGAATTGAGTTTAGGAGTTGGGAGATAATGCTGCCTCTGTATAAGACCCTGGTCAGACCCCACTTGGAGTACTGTGCTCAGTTCTGGTAGCCTCATTACAGGAAGGATGTGGAAGCCATTGAAAGGGTGCAGAGGAGATTTACAAGGATGTTGCCTGGATTAGGCGATATGCCTTATGAGGATAGGTTGAGAGAGCTGGTCTTTTCTCCTTAGAGAGATGAAGGATGAGGGGTGACCTGATAGAGATATATAAGATGTTGAAAACCATTGATCGAGTGGATTCTCAGAGGCTTTTTCCCAGGGCTGAAATGGCTGCCACAAAAGGACACAGGTTTAGGGTGCTGGGGAGTAGGTACAGAGGAGATATCAGGGGTAAGTTTTTCGCTCAGAGGGTGGTAGGTGCATGGAATCGGCAGCCGCAGTGGTGGTGGAGGCAGATTTGATAGGGTCTTTTAAGAGACTTTTGGATAAGTACATGGGACTTAGTAAGTTAGAGGGTTATAGGTAAGCCTAGTAGGTAGGGACATGTTCGGCACAACTTGTGGGCTGAAGGACCTGTTTGTGCTGTAGTTTTTCTATGTTCTATCTACTTGTGTTGCTACTTTCAGGGAAATGTGGACCTGCATGCTTAGATCCCTCTGTATGATAATGCTTCTAAGGGTTCTGCCATTTACTGTATACTTCCCTCCTGCATTCGACCTTCCAAAATGCATCCACTCACATTTGTCTGGATCAAATTCCATCTGCCATTACTCTGTCCAGGTCTCCTGCCTACCAATATACAGTTGTACCCTCTGACAATCCTCCTCACTATCCAAGCACCCCCTTCATCTTTGTGCCATCCACAAACTTAGTAATCAGACCACCAAGTCATTTACGTGTATTACAAACAGCAAGAATCCCTATGGAACACCACTGATCACAGATCTCCAGTCAGGAAAAACTCCCACTGCTACTCTGTCTTCTATGATCAAGTAAGAAGACTCACAATACCAGATTAATGTCCAACAGGTTTATTTGCTAGCAAAAGCCACTAGCTTTCAGAGCGCTGCTCCTTCATCAGGTAAGTGGGAGTTCTGTTCACAAACAGGGCATATAAAGATACAAACTCTATTTATAAAATAATGGTTGGAATGCGAGTCTTTACAGGTAATCAAGTCTTAAAGGTACAGACAATGTGAGTGGAGAGAGGGTTAAACACAGGTTAAAGAGATATGCATTGTCTCCAGCCAGGACAGTTAGTGTGATTTTGCAAGTCCAGGCAAGTCGTGGGGGTTACAGATAGTGTGACGTGAACCCAAGATCCTGGTGTGCAGAATTTGGGTATCAGTCTCTGCTCAGCGACTCTGTGTTGTGTGTCGTGAAGACTGCCTTGGAGAACACTTATCCGGAGAACACTTATCCGAAGATCAGAGGCTGAACGTCCATGGTTGCTGAAGTGTTCCCCAACAGGAAGAGAACACTCTTGCCTGGTGATTGTCGAGCGGTGTTCATTCGTCCATTGTCGTAGTGTCTGCATGGTCTCCCCAATGTACCAGGCCTCGGGACATCCTTTCCTGCAGCGTATCAGATAGACAACGTTGGCCGAGTTACAAGAGTATGTACTTTGTACCTGGTGAATGGTGTTCTCACGTGAGATGATGGCATCCATGTCAATGATCCGGCACGTCTTGCAGAATCACGCATATCGACATGAATTGCTGGTTCCAAGTGGAGAGGATCTCCATGAAGGTCACACGTATCAACATAGCATCTCCACTTCTATGACCAAGCTAGTTCTATATCCATGAACCAGCTCACTGCAGACCCCATGAGACTTCATCTGTATCTGCCTGCTATGAGGGACCTTGTCAAAGGCTTTATTGAAGTCCATGTTGACAACATCCACTGCCCTGCCTTCATCAATCATTTTTGTCACTTCCTCAAAAAACTCAATCAAGTTTGCGAGACATGACCTCCCTCGCACGAAGCCGTGCTGCCAATCACTAATAGGTCCATATTTTGAGTAATGTGAGAAGTAATCTGTCCCAAAGAATCTCCTCCAATAATTTCTCTCCCGCTGATGTAAGGCTCACCGGCCTGCAGTGGAAAGGTAGGGGGTGGCATTAAATGGGAAATTACAGATGGATGTAACCAGGGTGCGACAGTAATCGGGGTGATTTTAATGTACACATAGACTGGGCAAATCACTTTTGCAACAGTTCTGTGGCAGATTAATTACTGGAGTGTGTACAGGATTCTTTTTGGACCAGTGTGTTGAGAAACTAACTCAGGAACAAGCTATCCCAGATTTGATATTATGTATGAGAATAATATTGTTCTGTTAAGACCCAGGTTGGAAATTCCAATGTGTTTTGTGAACTTAGCCCAGATCCTAAGTTTTCTATTTCATTTTGGTATTGGTGAGCATAACGGAAGCTACTGGCCCTGATGGGGTACCTGGACAAGCATTCAGATCCTGCGCAGGAGGTGGTAATCGCAGACATGTTTAATCTCTTGTTGCACCGATCTAAGGTTCCTACTTGCTTCAAGAAGACGACCATCATCCCGGTACCAAAGAAAAGCCAAGCAGCGTGCCTTAATGACTGGTGGCTCTGACATCCATCACTATGAAGTGCTTCAAAATGTTAGTCATGGCACGAATCAACACTGGTCTCCTGGATTGCCTGGATCCACTACAGTTTACCCACTGCTGCGACAAGGTCAGAGCAGATGTCATCTCCCTGGCCCTGCACTCAACCCTGGAACAGCTAGATAACAAAAGCACCTATGTCACACTCCTATTTATTGACTACAGCTCAGCCTTCAACACAAAACTCATCTCCAAGCTCCGTGGCCTGGACCTCGGCACCTCCCTCTGCGACTGGATCCTGAACTTCCTAACTCACAGACCACAATCAGTAAGGACAGGCAACAACTCCTCCTCCATGATCTACCTCAACACCAGTGCCCCACAAGGCTGTGTTCTCAGTCCCCTACTATACTCCTTATACACCAAGACTGTGGCCAAATTCCCCTCCAATTCGATTTTCAAGTTTGCTGACGACACCTCCAAAGTGGTGATGAGACAGTGTACAGAAATGAGATGGAGAATCTAGTGAACTGGTGCGACAAGAATAATTTCTCCCTCAATGTTATTAAAACGTTGGAGATGGTCATCGATTTCAGGAAGTATAGTGGTGAATACATCAACGGGGATGAAGTGGAAATAGTTGAGAGTTCCTAGGTGTCCAACAACCTGTCTTGGTTCCCCCAATGCTGACACTGTAGTTAAGAAAGTTCACCAATGCCTCTACTTTCTCAGAGGTTAAGGAAATTTGGCGTGTCAGCTATGACTCATCCATTTTTACAGATGCACCATAGAAAGCATTCTTTCCAGATCTATCAAAGCTTGGTATGGGCTCCTGCTCTGCCCAAGATCACAAGGAACTACAAAGAGTGTGAACATAGCCCAGTCCATTACGCAAACCAGCCTCCCATCCACTGATTCTGTCTACACTTCCCGCTGCCTCAGCAAAGCAGCCAGCATAATCACGGACCCCATGCATCCCAGACATTCTCTCCTTCTTCCTTCAGGAAAAAGATACAAAAGTCTGAGGACATGTATTAACCGACTAAAGAACAGCTTCTTCCCTGCTGCTACCTGACTTTTGAATGGACCTACCTAATGTTAAGCTGATCTTTTCACTCTCTCTATAACTTCAACACTACATTTTGCACCCTCTCCTTTCCTTCTCCCCTATGTACTCTATGAACATTGTGTTTTGTCTGTATAGTGCACAAGAAACAATAGTTTTCACTGTATCCCAATACATGTGACAATAATAAATCAAATCAAATATCCTCCACTGCACCATTACCACCAACCCAGGCTCAATGAAGAGTGCAGGAGAGCATGCTGGGAGCAGCACCAGATGTCAATCCGGTGAAGCTACCAAACAGGACTACTTTGCATGCCAAACAGCATAAGCAGCAAGTAATAGACAGAACTAAGCAACCCCACAACCAGGGGATCAGATCTAAGATCTGCAGTTCTGCCAACCCAGTCGTGAATGGACGAAAACAATTAATTGGGAGAGGAGGCTCTGCAAATATCCCCATCCTCAATGATGGCAGAGCCCAGCACATCAGTGCAAAAGATAAGGCTGAACATAGAGGCATAAGAATTAGGAGCGGAAGTCGGCAAATTCAGCCCTGTAAGCCCACTCCACCATTCAATCAGATCATGGCTGATCTCATAAGAACATAAGAAATAGGAGCAGGAGCAGGCCATCTAGCCCTTCGAGCCTGCCCCGCCATTCAATAAGATCATGGCTGATCTGTCGCTGCTCAGTTCCACCTTCCCGCTTTCTCCCCATAACCCTTAATCCCCTCTCTTATCAAAAACCCATCAACCCGCGTCTTAAAAATATTTAGCGAGGCAGCCTCCACCACTTCAACAGGCAGAGAATTCCAGAGATTCACCACCCTTTGAGTGAAGAAGTTCTTCCTCAACTCCGTTCTAAACTGCCCCCCTTTTATCTTGAGGCTGTGCCCCCTAGTCCTACTGTCTTTTTTGAGCAGGAAGAGTCTCTCCACCTCTATCCTATCCATCCCATTCATCATCTTATACGTCTCAATGAGATCTCCCCTCATTCTTCTAAACTCTAACGAGTACAAGCCCAGTTTATTCAGCCTCTCCTCATAGCTCAACCCCCTCAACTCCAGTATCAGCCTAGTAAACCTCCTCTGCACTCCCTCCAAGGCCAAAATATCTTTGCGCAGGTGCGGCGCCCAAAACTGCACACAGTACTCCAGCTGCGGCCTCACCAATGCTCTATACAGTTGCAGCAAGACCTCCCTACTTTTATATTCAATCCCCCTCGCTATGAAGGCCAGCATCCCATTTGCCTTCCTGACCACCTGCTGCACCTGCAAGCTGGGTTTTTGCGACTCATGCACAAGGACCCCGAGGTCCCTCTGCACCGTCGCCTGCTGCAGTTTTTCGCCCCGTAAGTAATAGTCCTTCCTACCATTCTTCCTACCAAAGTGGACCACCTCACACTTGCCAACATTAAATTCCATTTGCCATTTCCTGGCCCATTCTCTCCCTGGTCTTAAACCCACCTCCCCACCTGTTCCCCATATCCCCTTTTTTATTAGAAATATATCTATCTCCTTCTTGAAATCATTCAATGATTCAGACTCCACCGTGCTATGGGGCAGTGAGTTCCACAAATCCACCATCCTCTGCGAGTATTTCCTCCCCATCTCAGTTTTAAATCTACCGCCTCTCAACCTACACTTGTGACCTCTTGTTCTTGATTGCCCCATAAGAGGAAACATTTGGTCTACATTTACTTTATCAATCCCTTTTGAAATTTTATATCCCTCGATCAGATCCCCTCTCATCCTTCTAAACTCCAGTGAGTACAAGCCCAAGCTGTCTCACCTCTCCACTTCAGCCACAGAATCAGTCTGGTGAACATTCTCTGAACTGCCTCCAAAGCCACCACATCCTTTCTCAAATAAGGAGACCAAATCTGGATACAATCCTCCAGACATGGTCTCACCAACACCCTATACAATTGCAACAACACTTCTCTACTTTTATACTCCAGTCCCTTTGCAATAAATGCCAACATCCCATTTGCCTTTTTTATTACGTGCTGCATCTGCATACCGACTTTCTGTGATTCATGAACATGGACACCCTGATCCCTTTGCCCGGATACATTTTGAATTTGCTTTCCATGTAGGGAATAATTTGCCTTTCTATTTTATTTCTGCCAAAATACTTATCCACATTAAACTCCAGCTGCCAAATTTTGGCCCATTCTAGCCTATATCCATCTGTAAAATCTTTATATCCTCTTCACTGCCTGCTTTCCCACCTATTTTAGTGTCATCTGCAAATTCTGCTATGTTACACTCTGTCCCTGCTCACAGATCATTCATTTGGATTGTAAACAGTTGAGGTCTGAGGACTGACCCCTGCGGCACCCCGCTACTTACATTTCGCCAGCCAGAGAAGGGCCCGTTTACCCTGACCCTCTGCTTTCTGTCAGTCAGCCAATCAGCCAATCCTCAAGCACAACAATCTTCAGCCAGAGAGCTGATTGGATGATCTGTCTGGGCCTTCTCCGGAGGTCCCCAGTGTCACAGATATCAGTTCTCAGCCAATTTGATTCACTTCATGATAACTCAAGAAATGGCTGAAGGCACTGGATACTACAAAGCTCTGGCTTCTCACGACATCCAGAACTTACCGCTCCCCTAGCCAAGTCTTCCAGTACAGTTACAACACTAGCATCTACCCTTCAATGTGGAAGATTGTCCAGGTATGTCCTGTACACAAATAGCAGGACAATTCCAACCCAGCCAATTACTGTCCAATCCGTCTGCTCTCGATCATCAGTAAAGTGATGGAAGGGGTCATCGACAGCGCTATCAAGCAGCACCTGCTCAGTGACGCCCAGTTTGTGTTTCACCAGGGTCACTCAGCTCCTGATCTCATTACAATCTTCATTCAAACATGGACAAAGAGCTGACTGCCAGAGGTGAAAGGTGAGAGTGACAGCGTTTGACATCAGGGCAGCAGTTGACTGTGTATGACATCAAGGAGCCCGAGCAAAACTGGAGTCAGGGGCAAACTCTCTGCTGGTTGGAGTACTCCTGGCACAAAGGAAGATGGTTGTGGTGGTTGGAGGTCAGTCATCTCAGTCCCAGGCCATCTCTGTAGGAGTCCCTCAGGGCAGTGTCCTCGGCCCAAACATCTTCAGCTGCTTCATCAATGACCTTCCCTCCATCATAAAGTCAGAAGTGGGGATGTTCGCCGATGATTGCAAATGCAGCAAGATCTGGACAATATCCCAGGCTTGAGCTGACAAACAACAAGAAACACCAGACAAATGTCAGGCAATGACCATCTCCAACAAGAGAGGATCTACCAGCATCCCTTGACATTCAGTGGCATTACTGGAAGAATTGGATTCAGGATCTTTTCTCTAGGATATCTGAGTTCCAGTTTGAGTTCCAGCAGATATCAGGGGAATCCTTGGTCTCCCAGGCACCACCCCCCCTCAACCTCTGCCCCCGGACCCAGCCCAAGGCTCCCTAATTTGTAGTGAACGCTCAGAGATCCAGTCCCTCCACACAGGCCACAGATCAGAGAGAGACAATAAATGTGAGAGTTAGAAACCTAGCACAGCCAAACATGCTGAGAGTTATTCAGTATTTGTGAACAGAGAATAGTTTTGTGCTTTGGCTGTATACTTAGGAAGTGTGCGCATTATGTTCCTCTTTCTAGAATCAAATCAAGCAGCCTGTGTAACTGGTTATATCTCACTGCTGACACCAGGGAGTGCTGTATGTCAACTTTACCAAAATGTCTTTGACAGACTTGGAGAATCTCGTTTTCTCTTTCAACAGATTTTCTTTCCTGTCTGCCTCCAGTCAATGGAATCAGCAAGGTCAATAAATCCACAGCTCCCTGGGGTGTAGCTGCATTGCCAATGACTCTGCCTCATCCCTGCCCAGCTCTTCTGACACTGAAACACTCGTGTCTTTGTTATCCTCCAGTCAACTAGTTCATCTCTGGTCCACCACAATGTATCCTCCAAGAACATGCAGTCATCCAAAACTTTGCTGACCATGTTTTACTGTGTAGCAACTTTTCTTCACAACAACCCCCCCATTCCCCTCCACCCCTTGTGCTCACTGACCCACACTGCCCCCCACCCCCACCTCCTGTGATCACTGACCCACACTGCCCACACCTCCACCCTCCGTGCTCTCTGACCCATACTGCTCCCCGCTCTCTCCACCCTCATGCTCACTGACCCACACTACCCCCCACCCCCACCCCCTGTGCTCACTGACCCACACTGCCCCCCACCCCCACCCCCTGTGCTCACTGACCCACACTGCCCCCCACCCCCACCCCCTGTGCTCACTGACCCACACTACCCCCCACCCCCTGTGATCACTGACCCACACTGCCCCCCACCCCCACCCCCTGTGCTCACTGACCCACACTACCCCCCACCCCCACCCCCAGTGCTCACTGACCCACACTACCCCCCACCCCCACCCCCTGTGCTCACTGATCCGCACTGCCCCCCACTCCCCTTGTGCTCACTGACCCACACTGCCCCCCACTCCCACCACCCCCTGTGCTCACTGACCCACACTGCCCCCCACTCCCACCACCCCCTGTGCTCACTGACCCACACTGCCCCCCACTCCCACCCCCTGTGCTCACTGACCCACACTGCCCCCCACTCCCACCCCTTGTGCTCACTGACCCACACTGCCCCCCACCCCCACCCCCTGTGCTCACTGACCCACACTGCCCCCACCCCCTGTGCTCACTGACCCACACTGCCCCCCACTCCCACCCCCTGTGCTCACTGACCCACACAGCCCCCCACTCCCACCCCTTGTGCTCACTGACCCACACTGCCCCCCACCCCCACCCCCTGTGCTCACTGACCCACACTGCCCCCCACTCCCACCCCCTGTGCTCACTGACCCACACTGCCCCCCACCCCCTGTGCTCACTGACCCACACAGCCCCCCACTCCCACCCCTTGTGCTCACTGACCCACACTGCCCCCCACCCCCACCCCTTGTGCTCACTGACCCACACTGCCCCCCACCCCCACCCCCTGTGCTCACTGACCCACACTGCCCCCCACTCCCACCCCCTGTGCTCACTGACCCACACTGCCCCCCACCCCCCTGTGCTCACTGACCCACACTGCCCCCCACTCCACCCTCCGTGCTCACTGACCCACACTGCCCCCACCCCCTGTGCTCACTGACCCACACTGCCCCCCACCCCCTGTGCTCACTGACCCACACTGCCCCCCACTCCCACCCCCTGTGCTCACTGACCCACACTGCCCCCCACCCCCTGTGCTCACTGACCCACACTGCCCCCCACTCCCACCCCCTGTGCTCACTGACCCACACTGCCCCCCACCCCCTGTGCTCACTGACCCACACTGCCCCCCACTCCCACCCCCTGTGCTCACTGACCCACACTGCCCCCCACCCCCCTGTGCTCACTGACCCACACTGCCCCCCACTCCCACCCTCCGTGCTCACTGACCCACACTGCCCCCCACTCCCACCCCCTGTGCTCACTGACCCACACTGCCCCCCACCCCCCTGTGCTCACTGACCCACACTGCCCCCCACTCCCACCCTCCGTGCTCACTGACCCACACTGCCCCCCACCCCCTGTGCTCACTGACCCACACTGCCCCCCACTCCCACCCCCTGTGCTCACTGACCCACACTGCCCCCCACTCCCACCCCCTGTGCTCACTGACCCACACTGCCCCCCACTCCCACCCCCTGTGCTCACTGACCCACACAGCCCCCCACTCCCACCCCCTGTGCTCACTGACCCACACTGCCCCCCACTCCCACCCCCTGTGCTCACTGACCCACACTGCCCCCCACTCCCACCCCCTGTGCTCACTGACCCACACTGCCCCCCACTCCCACCCTCCGTGCTCACTGCCCCACACTGCCTTCCTGAAGAATAAGATCTTGATTTTCAAGCTCTCCTTGTTTTCAGATCCCTCGCCCTTCCCTACCTCTGGAATCTCCATGATGTGGAGATGCTGGCGTTGGACTGGGGTGGGCACAGTGAGAAGTCTCACAACACCAGGTTAAAGTCCAACAGGTTTATTTGGCAGCTCAAGTTTTCGGAGTCTCAGGCTCCTTCATCGGATCAGTGGGAGTTAGGTTCACAAACAGGGCATATAAAGATACAAACTCAATTTACAAGATAATGGTTGGAATGCGAGTCTTTACAGGTAGTCAATGGCCCGATTTTACCAACAATTTGCGCCCATTTTCGGTCGCGAAATCGTGATAAAGTTGGGTGCGAGGCCTTTACTGGGATCTGCACCCCAGTCCGAACAGGTTGCAACTTTACCCAGAATGGCGGGGATCTGTTCTGTGCCCAAATCAGGCGCAACGACGGTTTAAATGCATTTGAATGTATTTAAATTGAATTAATGAACTGCCTGTCCAAGTCTATCAGCGTATCCCCCTTTACCGCCATGTTCGCTAATCTGGAACCGCGTCGTAAAGGACCTGCTGAATAAAACTCTGAGTCAGGCGCTCCAGCCTCTGGGGAGCGCATTCTGTGTTTTCAACAGCTCTCTGACTCAGATCAGTGATGGGGGTAGGGGTGAAGGCAGGTCTGATCATTCTCTGGTTGGGCGGGGAGGAGGGAAGCAGGTCAGATGGGTCTCTGGTGGGGGTGGGGGGGGGGTGGTAGGGCAGATGGATCTCTGATGGGGGGGGTGGTCTGGTAGTGGGGGGTGGATAAGAGAGACACACACATTATTGCCCCCCTTATCCAACGCCCCCCTTATCCAACACCCCCACAACACAGACCGATCGCCACCCCTGCCCCCCCCTCCCCACCCCCCACTGATCGCCTGCGGAGTGGCAGCGGACCCCCCTGCACTCCCCCTCCACCAGAGATCCATCTGCCCTCCACAAGATACAACATACCCCCCCCCCCCCCACCCCCGAGATACACCCTCACTCCTGCTTTTCGCTCCTGAGCCACTTTCTCCGCTTTCTGCAGCTTGGGTGCGATCTGACACTGGCGCACTTTTTCCAACTTTTTTCTCACTGCGCATGTGCAGTTCAGAGCTCTGATCGTTCCGGCAGCACTATCCCCCCCCCCTCCCCCTCCCCCACTCCACCCTGCCCCCTGCCACAGCGCGAACCAGACTAGAGATGGGGGCTATGGGGGCGTCTGAAAGCAGATTTCTAAGTTGAATCTGTACTACGCCAGACTCAGCACTTAGAATGAAAATGGTAAAATGGGACCCCAAGTCTTAAAGATACAGACAGGATGAGTGGAGAGAGGGTTAAGCACAGGTTAAAAAGGTGTGAATTGTCTCCAGCCGGGACAGTTTGTGAGATTTTGCAAGACCAGGCAAGCTGTGGGGGTTACAGATAGTGTGACATGTACCCAAGATCCCGGCTGAGCCTTCTCCAAGGCGGCCTCCACGACACACGACAGCGCAGAGTCGCTGAGCAGAAACTGATAGCCAAGTTCCACACACGTGAGTATGGTCTCAACCGGGATCTTGGGTTCATGTCACACTATCTGTAACCCCCACGACTTGCCTGGGCTTGTAAAATCTCACTAACTGTCCTGTCTGGAGACAGTACACATCTCTTTAAGCTGTACTTAACCCTCTCTCCACTCAAATTGTCTGTACCTTTAAGACTCGATGACCTGATAAAACTCGCATTCCAACCATTATCTTGTAAATTGAGTTTGTGTCTTTATATGCCCTGTTTGTGAACAGAACTCCCACTCACTTGATGAAGGAGCCTGAGGCTCTGAAAACTAGTGCCAAATAAACCTGTCAGATTTTAATCTGATGTTGTGAGACTTCTTACTCTGGAATCTCCTCCAGCTCCAGAATCCTCTGAGATCTCTGTATTCCCTGAATTTAATATCCCAGATTTTAATCTTTTCCCCATTACTGCCTAGTTCCTTCTCCATAGCTGTTTGCATGCGACAGCGGCCACACCCCGGGCAATGGCCTCAACAAGCTGGCTAAACCAGGTGAGGGTAGCCAACAGGTCTCAACCCTCGGTGAGATAGCGAGATGTTTATCCCAGCATGTGAAGACGGAGTCCGGCGGATTGAGCAGAAGAGACCAATGGAAGGTCCAACGGTCAAGAAGGCGGTCTCTGCAAGTGTTGTGGAACGCGAAGAGCAGGACAAGACACAGAAGACTTCCTGGTCATCCACTGCACCTAGTCCCACCTCCAGCCGTCTTGTCACTTGTCTTGCCACTGGATCTAGAGGGGAATTGGGAAGAGAGAGTGAGGCTGACGCTGTGCAACTCTCCCTCACTTTAATCCAAATCAAGCGTTAGTTTCGACACGATCATCATCATCACCAGTGTCCTGTTCAACCCTTGAAGTCCTGCGGCGATGGGTGAGCGATGAAGCAGCAGGTGTGGATACACTGGGAGCTGTAGTCACGGACCTGCACACAGGCGGCTCAGGTCTAATGGTCGTTTTCTGCTGACTGAAGCAGCAGTGGAACTCGGCGTCTACCCGGGCGACCGAGCAGTCCTCTTCAGGAACACACTGCTCACCTCTGTAGAATGAGGAAGGGGCCAGAAAAGGCGCCCTAAACATTGCCTGCTTCACTACACCCTGGCCAGTTTACCACGGCTGGCGGGGATCCCATCTTGCAGTCGAACGCACAAAATAAAACACAAGGTGACACTGCTCACCATTGGCACTTGGAACGTGCGCACGCTTTTGGACAATCCGACAGCAGACAGACCAGAGAGAACAGCCTTAGTTGCCAGAGAGCTTGCAATATACAACATCGACATTGCAGCCCTGAGCGAAACTTGTCTTGCCAATGTAGGTCAGTTGACTGAAACTGGAGGTGGATACACTTTTTTCTAGCGCGGTTGCAGCAGCGATGAGCATCGTGATGCTGGAGTTGGATGTGCTGTCAGGAGTCACCATGTTCGGAAAGTTGATAGTCTACCCAAGGGTGTGAACAACCAGCTTATGACATTACAGCTTCCGCTACAGAACAGAAGTCAAGCCACCCTGATCAGCACCTATGCCCCCACAATGAACAACCCGGACGAGATGAAAGACAAGTCCTGTGAAGAACTAGATGCCTACTATCAGCAGTGAGCAGTACCGACAAGCTGATCTTGCTTGGTGATTTCAATGTAAGAGTAGGGTGTGACTCTGCAATCTGGCAGGGAGTCGTTGGGAGGCATGGAGTGGGCAAGTGTAACAGTAACGGCCTACTCTTAATGAAGACCTGTGCAGCACACGACCTCCTCATCACCAACACAACCTTCCGTCTGCCTACCCGTAACAAGACCTCCTGGATGTACCCCCGCTCTAAGCATTGGCATCTTATCGACTATGTCATTGTCAGGAGAAAAGACAGGCAGGATGTCAAAGTGACCAAGGCTGTGTGTGGTGCTGACTGCTGGACAGATAACAGGCTCATTGTCTCCAAAATGAGGCTCTGCATCAGACCCATGAGGCGACCACAAGGAAGCAGGGTTATGAAAAGAATCAATGCGGCCAAGCTAAAGAACCCCAGCGTAGCTTCAGAAGTGGCTGAAGACTTAGAAATCAAGCTTTGGGAAGCAAGGATCCATTCCTCAGGAACATAAAGATGCTTCCGTCATACACCTCTACGAGAGGAAGGGCAATCAGCAAGTATGCAACAACCACTGAGGAATCTCGCTGCTCTCCATCACAGGAAAAACCCTCGCAAGAGTCCTGCTAAATCGTCTGGTCACTCATCTGGAGCTGGGCCTGCTTCCAGAGTCACAGTGTGGCTTCCGTAAAGGTTGTGGGACTACTGACATGATTTTTGCTGTGCGCCAACTTCAGGAGAAGTGTCAGGAGCAGAATCGCGAGCTCTATACAACCTTTGTTGACCTTGTGAAAGCCTTCGATACTGTAAGCCGACAAGGCCTGTGGAGGATCATGTCAAAGTTCAGCTGCCCCCCCAAATTCATTCAGATGGCACGCCAGTTCCATGATGACATGATGTCCAGAATACTGGATGGCGGAGAATCCTCTGAGGCATTCCCAGTCACCAATGGCATCAAACAGGGCTGTGTGCTCGCACCCACACTGCTCAGCATGATGTTTACTGCCATGCTGAATGATGCCTTCCAGGATAGTGTTGCTGGAATCAGCCTCAAGTACAGAGTGGGTGGAAGCTCTTCAACCTGAGGAGACTTCAAGCTATTACCAAAGTGAATGAGACTGTTCTGAGAGATTTCCTCTTTGCCGATGACGGCGCTCTGTATGCTGGCTCAGAGCCAGAGATGCAAGTCAGTGTGGACAAATTTTCCATGGCTTGTGACAACTTTGGGCTCACCATCAACATTTAAAAGACTGAAGCCATGCACCAGCCTGCTCCTCATGCACCATACACAGAACCCATAATCACAATCAAAGGGCAGAAACTACAGGCAGTGGACCAGTTCACTTACCTTGGCAGCACCTTCTCTCAAGTAGTGACTATTGATGCAGAAGTTAACTGCAGAATAGCAAAGGCAAGTTCTGCTTTTGGTAGACTGCGCTCCATGGTATGGGAATGTTGAGGAATCAGCCCAGCAACAAAACTGAAGGTCTACATTGCTGCGGTACTCACTACCCTCCTGTATGCCTGTGAAACGTGGACTGTGTATCGAAGGCATGCAAGACAGTTCAATCATTTCCACATGACTTGTCTTCGCAGAATATTACACATCAGATGGCAAGACAAAGCACCAGACACTGAAGTTCTCTCTAGAGCAAGTCTACCATTAGTCCACACACTGCTGATGAGATCGCAGACCCGGTGGGCAGGTCATGTCATCCGTACGTCAGACGAGCGCATACCCAAGCAGCTCCTTTTTGGGGAACTCTCTGCTGGAAGACGCTCAAATGGAGGGCAGAAGAAATGTTTCAAAGACACAATCAAGGCCTCCCTGAAGTCACTTGACATTGACACGACCACCTGGGAAACGCTGGCACAAAATCGCCCTACCTGGCACTGCCTCATCCACAAAGGCTGTCAAGCTTACAAAGCAAGGTGTATTGCTGAAGCACAACTTAAACGCAAGCTATACAAGTCCAGAGCCACCAGCGCAACAACTACAGCATCTACACAAGTCTGTCCAATATGTGCCAGGACATTCCGTGCCCAAATTGGCCTGATCAGTCATCTTCAGACACACCGCAACCAGCCTCAAAATGACTAATGGTGTTGAGGTCCTCATCAATGACGATGGATGAACAACAACAACCTTTAAGACTTGATTACCTGTTAAGACTCGCATTCCAACCATTATCTTGTAAATTGAGTTTGTGTCTATATATGCCCTGTTTGTGAACAGAACTCCCACTCACTTGACGAAGGAGCCTGAGGCTCTGAAAGCTACTGCCAAAGAAACCTGTCGGATTTTAATCTGATGTTGTGAGACTTCTTACTCTGGAATCTTCTCCAGCTCCAGAACCCTCTGAGATTTCTGCATTCCTCGAATTGAATATCCCGGATTTTAATCTTTTCCCCATTACTGCCTAATTCCTTCTCCAAATATCCCTGCCTCTCTGCCTTGAATTTTCATTTCAATTCTATCTATTTTTCCAAGCTTCTGTCATCTGTCCTAATTCTTGCTTCATTCTTTGGGGGGGTGGGTCACAGTTAGTGGTGAAAAGTTGCTGAAAAGCTCCGTGTGCTGTTTTAATACATACAAGATCCATTATACATACAAGCTGCTGGGTGTTTTTTGGGATGTAAGTGCTGAGTTAGCTCTGGCAACAGAGGCTTTTCATCGTTGACCTCAAGGTCTCTGTGTTTGTGAGGCAGTGGGGTGGTATGTAGGGTTATTGGTGGGTGGGAGTGGGCAGGTGTAGAGGCAGCACAGTGGCGCAGTGGATAGCACTGCAGCCTCACAGCGCCAGGGACCCAGGTTTGATTCCCGGCTTGGGTCACTGTCTGTGCGAAGCCTGCATGTTCTCCCCATGTCTGCGTGGGTTTCCTCTGGTGCCCCAGTTTCCTCCCACAGTCCAAAGATGTGCAGGTTAGGTGCATTGACCCGAACAGGCACTGGAGTGTGGCAACAGGAGAATTTCACAGGAATTTCATTGCAGTGTTAATGTAAGCATAAGAAATAGGAGCAGGAGTAGGCCATCTAGCCCCTCGAGCCTGCCCCGCCATTCAATAAGATCAAGCCTTACTTGTGACTAATAAATAAACTTTTAAGTTTAATTTTTTAAGAGTGGGAGCTGTCAGAATTTCCTCTCCTGACCCACTCTGTTATAGCGTGAGTATGTGTGGATACAGCTAATTGTTCTCCTCTGAGACTCCCATCATCACATTGCCAGAATGCTCTCACTAGACTCAAATCTGTACAATGAATTGCTTGACAGACATTTGGAAGGAACCATGGTTCAAGGCTGGCTGCAGCTATAAACTCAGCTATAAACCCCCAAACTCCAAACCTGCATCAGGCAATAATGGCCTCAGAGCACTGGCACATAATCACATCTGCTTTTCAAATACACTCAGGGGATACACTGTTAAGCCAGAAAGCTTGCATTGCAATAAAGAAAGAGGCCATTCAGCCCACTGTGGCTGTGCTGTTAGTTTCAAAACCAAGAGTGTCAGTGTGACGATCATTTTATCGTCTGAATTAATAGGTTATTTAACACTTTGTGCTAAACTGACATTTTAAAATTTAAACCTGCATTATTGGAAACCATGATGTGGAGAAGCCAGCATTGGACTGGGGTAAACACAGTAAGAAGTCTCACAACACCAGGTTAAAGTCCAACATGTTTATTTGGTAACAAAAGCCACTAGCTTTTAGAGCACTAGCAGCCCCTTCATCAGGTGAGTGGGAGTTGTGTTCACAAACAGGGCATATACAGACACAAACTTAATCTACAAAATAATGGTTGGAATGCAAATCTTTACAGGTAATCAAATCTTAAAGGTGCAGACAATGTGAGTGGAGAGAGGGTTAAGCACAGGTTAAAGAGATATGTATTGTCTCCAGCCAGGACAGTCAGTGAGATTTTGCAAGTCCAGGCAAGTCATGGGGGTTACAGACAGTGTGACATGAACCCAAGATCCCGGTTGAGACTGTCCTCATGTGTGTGGAACTTGGCTATCAGTCTCTGCTCAGCGACTCTGCATTGTCGCGTGTCGTGAAGGCCACCTTGGAGATCGCTTACCTGAAGATCAGAGACTGAATGTCTGTGACCTTATTTTGTAAATTGAGTTTGTGTCTTTATATTCCCTGTTTATGAACTGACCTCCCACTCACCTGATGAAGGGGCAGCCAGCGCTCCGAAAGCTAGTGGCTTGTGCGATCAAATAAACCTGTTGGACTTTAACCTGGTGTTGTGAGACTTCTTACTGTTATTGGAAACTAGCCAGATTCATTAAATCGACAGCCTGAATGGTGAGACGATTAAAGAATAAGGAATTCATTAGTAGATATATTTGTAAGGCTGGTAATATAATCTGTAACATAAAAAATGTGTAACTTTTATAACTTTAAACACAACACTTGATATTAATACAATTCATAGAAGTCATGAGAATTATAACATGCTGCTTTGCAGTCAGGTTGATAAAATAAAGCCGAGACCTCTCACTGACTGAAGCGAAGAATAGGCCTTTACTCATTCACTATGTCTCAATTATAAATGACAGACAGTTACGTTAACCAATTATTGTTTGATACTTGGGCTAATTCAAGATGGGAATTATAGTTTAAGAGAAGCCAGTGTGTTCAAGTGAAGACAGTGTGTGTTCCCTCTCAGGAAGCCCAGGGAAATGGTGAGGGGCGGACAGGAAGATGGTATTAAAACCCAAGATCAGCCATGATTGTATTGAATGGCGGAGCAGGCTCGATGGGCTGAATGGCCTCTACTTCGCTATTGACAAATTATAGCCTAAAAGTTAAACTTTCTCCTCTTTGCTTTTTATCTTTCCAACTTATTAGCATTTTAAGGCTTAATAAATGTTCTGAATTCTTGATTTTATGTGTTGTATCTTCCGTATGGTTAAGTCTGTATAACCTGATGTGATTGGGGTGTTATTTGAAAGAAGCCCAATCCATTACGCAAACCAACCTCTCATCTATTAACTCTGCCTACACTTCCCTCTGCCTCGGCAAAGCAGTCAGCATAATTAAGGACTCCATGCACCCCAGACATTCTCTCTTCCATCTTCTTCCATCAGGGAAAAGATACGAAAGTCTGAGGTTACGTACCAGCTGACTCAAGAAAAGCTTTTTCCCTGCTGCCATCAGACTTTTGAATGGACCTACCTTACATTAAGTTGATCTTTCTCTACATCCTAGCTTTGACTGTAACACTACATTCTGCAGTTTATCATTTCCTTCTCTAATGAAAATATGCTTTGTCTGTAAAGCGCGCAAGAAACAATAATTTTCACTGTATGTTATTACATGTGACAATAATAAATCAAATCATATCAAAATTTCAGACAAGTGAACCCCATAAACCTTAGTTTAAATAAGTTAATTTAACACCTGTGCTCATCCCTTATAAATCTGCAAAGATTTCAATTTTGATATAGTGTACAATTTCTTTCGAAAGGAAATACAATGGATGTTGAAAATCCTGTGAAATATTTTATCAAACAGGCTGTTCTGTCAGGTTCTTGGTCAAAGTATCTCTCTTGATTGGCACATTTAGTAGCTACTGTCAGTGTTATTGTTGCAATGAGCCTTTAACTCAGCGACTGTGAGTCAGAGGGTGAAGGATTCAGTTCTGATTCCAGATAGTGTTGCTGAAAAACAGTTAACTGTCAGTCATCATCAACTTGTGCATCCTCCATGGCAATGCCTCTGCCAGTCAGATTCCACTTGCCAACCATCAGCATTCTCTTCTCATACAATATAAATTTGTTGTTTCCCTTCATGTTGGTATTCTTGCAAACTGTCCTGATGATTGCCAGTTGAAAACCTTTGACAAAAAATCAATTTTTTCAGTGATACTCAAGTTCTTTATAACAAGCTAGTCCAGATAATCCCAATCTGACCCCTAAGTCTATCTATTGCCCCTTTCCTGAGTAAGTAATTGGGAGAGGCTGAATAAACTAGGCTTGTATTCGTTAGAGTTTAGAAGAATGAGGGGAGATCTCATTGAGACGTATAAGATGATGAATGGGATGGATAGGATAGAGGTGGAGAGACTCTTCCCGTTCAGAAAGGATAGTAGGACTAGGGGGCACAGCCTCAAGATAAAGGGGGGGCGGTTTAGAACGGAGTTGAGGAAGAACTTCTTCACTCAAAGGGTGGTGAATCTCTGGAATTCTCTGCCCGTTGAAGTGGTGGAGGCTGCCTCGCTAAATATTTTTAAGACGCGGGTTGATGGGTTTTTGATAAGCGAGGGGATTAAGGGTTATGGGGAGAGGGCGGGAAAGTGGAACTGAGCCATGACAGATCAGCCATGATCTTATTGAATGGCGGGGCAGGCTCGAAGGGCTAGATGGCCTACTCCTGCTCCTATTTCTTATGTTCTTATGTTCTTAAGACAAATGGTATGTTGGCCTCTATTGCAAGGACATTGCAGTAGAAAGCAAAATGGTTTTGCTACAATTGTGCAGGGGTTTGCTGAGAACAGGGTGCTGTGTGCAGTTTTGGTCTCCATATTTAATTCAGAATGTACTTACCTTGGAGGAGGTTTATTGCACTTACCCCTGGAATGAGAGGGTCTAGAAGAATGAGAGACAATCTTATTGAAACCTGCATCGATCTGAATGGATTTGCTAACGTTGCAACTGAGAGATTGTTTCTGCTGGTTGGGAAATTTAAAGCAAAGGGGGCACAGTCTCAGGATAAGGGGCCAATCATTTAGGACTGAGATGAGGGGACATTACTTTGCTTCAAAGGGTTGTGAATTTTTGGAATTCTCTCCCCCAGAGGGTTGTGGATGCTCCAGTGTTTAATATATTTAAGGCTGGGGTCTTTGGTCTCTAGGGGAGTTAAGGGATGTGGGGAGTGGGTAGGAAAATGGAGTCAAAATCCAAGGTTAGTCATGATCGTATTGAATGGAGAGCAGACTTGATGGGCCGAAAGGTCTACCCCTGCTTCTTTCTCTTGTGTTCTACCAGATTCCTGGTAGCGTGAGGGGAAATCGTGACGGTCCTATGACATGTTACATCCCGTATCATCCAAACAAGTGCAGTCAGGTCTGCTTCCGTGCAAGAGCTTCACTGAGCACTGGGAAAGATACTCATCTTCCTAGGTTATTACTGCTGTTGCGAAAGATGGTGTTGTAATAAAACCACAATATTATTTTCAGTATCTGCTCCAGGACAGGTATCCATGATTTCCAGAATCTCTGGATATTTCTGGGTGAAAGATCCATTTGGATATCAGAAATAGGAGCAAGAATGAGATGGAGGAAAGGGATTGATTAGATTGTTCAGTCAAGAGCTAGTTTGGACTCAGTGGGCTGAATGTCCTCCTCCGGTGCCATAATGATTCTAGAGGCTGAATAATATGGGGCGGGGGAGTTGGGGGGGGGGTGTTGGGGGCAGCATGAACCCCTGGAAATGGCATGGAGTTAAGAACAAAGAAAATTACAGCACAGGAACAGGCCTTTTGGACTGCACTGACCAGACTGCCCGACTGAACTAAAACCCCCTCCCCTACGGGGGACTGTATCCCTCTATTCCCATCCTATTCATGTATTTGTCGAGATGCCCCTTAAAAAATTGTGTCAACAATGACTATGCTGACCTGCTCCAGAATTAGTAAATGCTTGGGATGGACTAATGAGGGCAGAGTGGGAATTCAGCCCATCAGAAGGCTCCTGGAGCTGCCAGCTAGTCCGATTGGTCAATCCACCAGTACCAGCAGCAGTAAGAAGATGTTAATGGCCGAACTACAAGTAATCCTGGCCCAAGGATTCCTGGAGCAGTAAGTCTGGAGTCTGGAGCTGGGAGGGTTTGGGTAGGTTTGGGAGAGAGGAGGGGGACAGGGTTGCAGGGAGGGGCTGGGTTTAAGTGAGGAATCTGATAGAAAGGGAGGGTCTTGACCCAAGGAGAGCTGCCCAGTGATTGGCCAAAGGCACCCCTGAAACGCAATGCCTTCCTTCCCGCCTTCCAAGCATTTGAGTCGAAAGTTCAGTTGACACCTGACTACCCACTTAAATATGGTGGATGGTCACCACAACTGGCAGACTGCCCACCACCCATATTGTAGGAAAAAGTTTGGGAATGGTTGGGAAGGAGATAGGCTGGACTCCACTCCTCCTGAACTCCCACGCCTCAGAAAGCATGCCCTCACCATGGGTAAGTCAAATTCAGCCCTTTGAGTCTCTGTTGACAATAATTATTCATAGAATCATAGAAACCCCAGTTTAGAAGGAGGCCATTTGGCCCATTGAGTCTGCACTGACAATAATCCCATCCCAGACCCTATCCCCACAACCCCACACATTTACCCCATTAATCCCTCTAACCTCAACATCCTGGGATACTAAGAGGCAATTTAACGTGGCCAATGCACCTAATCCGCACATCTTGGACTGTGGGAGGAACTGGAGCACCTGTCGGAAGCCCACGCAGACACGGGAAGAACATGCAGACTTCACACAGATATTGACCCAAAGCTGGGAATCGAACCCAGGTCCCTGGAGCTGTGAAGCAGCAGTGTTAACCACTGTGCCACCGTGCTGAGGTAACAATCAGCTTCCATTCTCCCCATGGAAGATGACAGTTTCCTTCCTCTGTTGAAATGTCCACCTGAATAAGGGTGTGACATTCCCTTACCTGTCTCAGTATCACCCACACCGGACCCTCTCAGACACTCACTGCATTTTACGTTCACCGAATTTACACCCTCAGCTACCAGAGGATTGTAATCCCATTTTAAAAACTATAAAAGTTCATTCTGTCCACATGTAATTCAGAGTTTTAATCCAACATCACCACATCTAATATGTCCCATCTGCGGCTCAGTGTCAAATATTGTTGGTTTACCCCATTAATACCTTGGAATGTTGTACTACATTAAAAGTGCTATATAAATGCAAGTTGCTGTTGTTCATATTCGTGGTCTTGTTCAGAAGAACAGAAAAATTGGTAAGTTTCACTGCAGTTTCTAAGGTGAAGATTGTACAGCGTTCTCTGGGAGTGTGAGAGACCCCTGTGATCATACCTATTCAATGTGTACAGCATGTGTACACAGTGCTAGTATCTGTATCTGTGTGTGTGTGTGTGCGTGTCTATCTGTGTGCGTGTTTGTGTGGGGGCAGTGTGTATGTGGGCAGAGGGTGTGAGAAACAGAAAGAATGTGTGTATGTGGGTGCATGTATCTGTGTTGTAGCGTGGGTTTGCACACGCACACACGATATTGCTAGCCCAGGGCAGGGGTGGAGATCACAGAGTTGGCAGAGAAGGAGCTTCATTACCAGGACTGTGAAAGGATTGATGGATTACACTTAATGAAAGCACAGCAGGGATTAATTTTTGGCAACACCGAGACTGAAGAAACATATCAGAGACACTGGGAAGAGACTGAATGTTTCTCCAGAGTGAGGTGGTGGGGGATGGAATTTGGATCGAGTGAGAATGCGACACTCAGAAAGCTGATTCAGAAGCACACATTCATTACTTAGAGGCCAGGTAAACCCAGACTGCTCCCAGATCATGCTGTCTCAATGCTAAACTGCAGCACGCTGTCTCAATCCCAAATGGCAGCAAACTGTCTCAATGCTAAACTGTAGCACGCTGTCTCAATGCTCAACTGCAGCACGCTGTCTCAATGCTAAACTGCAGCACGCTGTCTCAATGCTAAACTGCAGCAAACTGTCTCAATGCTAAACTGCAGCAAACTGTCTCAATGCTAAACTGCAGCACGCTGTCTCAATGCTAAACTGTAGCACGCTGTCTCAATGCTAAACTGTAGCACGCTGTCTCAATGCTCAACTGCAGCACGCTGTCTCAATGCTAAACTGCAGCACGCTGTCTCAATGCTAAACTGCAGCACGCTGTCTCAATGCTAAACTGCAGCACGCTGTCTCAATGCTAAACTGCAGCAGGCTGTCTCATTGCTAAACTGCAGCACGCTGTCTCAATCCCAACCTGCACCACGCTGTCTCAATGCTAAACTGCAGCACGCTGTCTCAATGCTAAACTGCAGCACGCTGTCTCAATGCTAAACTGCAGCACGCTGTCTCAATGCTAAACTGCAGCACGCTGTCTCAATGCTAAACTGCAGCACGCTGTCTCAATGCTAAACTGCAGCACGCTGTCTCAATGCTAAACTGCAGCACGCTGTCTCAATGCTCAACTGCAGCACGCTGTCTCAATGCTAAACTGTAGCACGCTGTCTCAATGCTCAACTGCAGCACGCTGTCTCAATGCTCAACTGCAGCACGCTGTCTCAATGCTCAACTGCAGCACGCTGTCTCAATGCTAAACTGCAGCACGCTGTCTCAATGCTAAACTGCAGCACGCTGTCTCAATGCTCAACTGCAGCACGCTGTCTCATTGCTAAACTGCAGCACGCTGTCTCAATGCTAAACTGCAGCACGCTGTCTCAATCCCAACCTGCACCACGCTGTCTCAATGCTCAACTGCAGCACGCTGTCTCAATGCTAAACTGCAGCACGCTGTCTCAATGCTAAACTGCAGCACGCTGTCTCAATGCTCAACTGCAGCACGCTGTCTCAATGCTAAACTGCAGCACGCTGTCTCAATGCTAAACTGCAGCACGCTGTCTCAATGCTCAACTGCAGCACGCTGTCTCATTGCTAAACTGCAGCACGCTGTCTCAATCCCAACCTGCACCACGCTGTCTCAATGCTAAACTGCAGCACGCTGTCTCAATGCTAAACTGCAGCACGCTGTCTCAATGCTAAACTGCAGCACGCTGTCTCAATGCTAAACTGCAGCACGCTGTCTCAATGCTAAACTGTAGCACGCTGTCTCAATGCTAAACTGCAGCACGCTGTCTCAATGCTAAACTGCAGCACGCTGTCTCAATGCTAAACTGCAGCACGCTGTCTCAATGCTAAACTGCAGCACGCTGTCTCAATGCTAAACTGTAGCACGCTGTCTCAATGCTAAACTGCAGCACGCTGTCTCAATGCTAAACTGCAGCACGCTGTCTCAATGCTAAACTGCAGCACGCTGTCTCAATCCCAAACTGAGGCACGCTGTCTCAATCCCAAACTGAGGCACGCTGTCTCAATCCCAAACTGAGGCACGCTGTCTCAATCCCAAACTGCAGCACGCTGTCTCAATGCTAAACTGCAGCACGCTGTCTCAATGCTAAACTGCAGCACGCTGTCTCAATGCCAAACTGCAGCACGCTGTCTCAATCCCAAACTGAGGCACGCTGTCTCAATGCTAAACTGCAGCACGCTGTCTCAATGCTAAACTGCAGCACGCTGTCTCAATCCCAAACTGCAGCACGCTGTCTCAATCCCAAACTGAGGCACGCTGTCTCAATGCTAAATTGAAGCACGCTGTCTCAATGCTAAACTGCAGCACGCTGTCTCAATCCCAAACTGCAGCACGCTGTCTCAATGCTAAACTGCAGCACGCTGTCTCAATGCTAAACTGCAGCACGCTGTCTCAATGCTGAACTGCAGCACGCTGTCTCAATGCTAAACTGCAGCACGCTGTCTCAATGCTAAACTGCAGCACGCTGTCTCAATGCTGAACTGCAGCACGCTGTCTCAATGCTAAACTGCAGCACGCTGTCTCAATGCTAAACTGCAGCACGCTGTCTCATTGCTAAACTGCAGCACGCTGTCTTAATCCCAAACTGCAGCACGCTGTCTCAATGCTAAACTGCAGCACGCTGTCTCATTGCTAAACTGCAGCACGCTGTCTTAATCCCAAACTGCAGCACGCTGTCTCAATGCTAAACTGCAGCACGCTGTCTCAATGCTAAACTGCAGCACGCTGTCTCAATCCCAAACTGAGGCACGCTGTCTCATTGCTAAACTGCAGCACGCTGTCTCAGTGCTAAACTGCAGCACGCTGTCTCAATGCTAAACTGCAGCACGCTGTCTCAATGCTAAACTGCAGCACGCTGTCTCAATGCTAAACTGCAGCACGCTGTCTCAATGCTAAACTGCAGCACGCTGTCTCAATGCTAAACTGCAGCACGCTGTCTCAATGCTCAATTGAAGCACGCTGTCTCAATGCTAAACTGCAGCACGCTGTCTCAATGCTAAACTGCAGCACGCTGTCTCATTGCTAAACTGCAGCACGCTGTCTCAATGCTAAACTGCAGCACGCTGTCTCATTGCTAAACTGCAGCACGCTGTCTCAATGCTAAACTGCAGCACGCTGTCTCAATGCTAAACTGCAGCACGCTGTCTCAATGCTAAACTGCAGCACGCTGTCTCAATGCTAAACTGCAGCACGCTGTCTCAATCCCAACCTGCAGCACGCTGTCTCAATCCCAACCTGCACCACGCTGTCTCAATGCTCAACTGCAGCACGCTGTCTCAATGCTAAACTGCAGCACGCTGTCTCAATGCTAAACTGCAGCACGCTGTCTCAATGCTAAACTGCAGCACGCTGTCTCAATGCTAAACTGCAGCACGCTGTCTCAATGCTAAACTGCAGCACGCTGTCTCAATGCTAAACTGCAGCACGCTGTCTCAATGCTAAACTGCAGCACGCTGTCTCAATGCTAAACTGCAGCACGCTGTCTCAATGCTAAACTGCAGCACGCTGTCTCATTGCTAAACTGCAGCACGCTGTCTCAATGCTAAACTGCAGCACGCTGTCTCAATGCTAAACTGCAGCACGCTGTCTCAATGCTAAACTGCAGCACGCTGTCTTAATCCCAAACTGCAGCACGCTGTCTCAATGCTAAACTGCAGCACGCTGTCTCAATGCTAAACTGCAGCACGCTGTCTCAGTGCTAAACTGCAGCACGCTGTCTCAATGCTAAACTGCAGCACGCTGTCTCAATGCTAAACTGCAGCACGCTGTCTCAATCCCAAACTGAGGCACGCTGTCTCAATCCCAAACTGAGGCACGCTGTCTCAATCCCAAACTGAGGCACGCTGTCTCAATCCCAAACTGCAGCACGCTGTCTCAATGCTAAACTGCAGCACGCTGTCTCAATGCTAAACTGCAGCACGCTGTCTCAATCCCAAACTGCAGCACGCTGTCTCAATCCCAAACTGAGGCACGCTGTCTCAATGCTAAACTGCAGCACGCTGTCTCAATGCTAAACTGCAGCACGCTGTCTCAATCCCAAACTGCAGCACGCTGTCTCAATCCCAAACTGAGGCACGCTGTCTCAATGCTAAATTGAAGCACGCTGTCTCAATGCTAAACTGCAGCACGCTGTCTCAATCCCAAACTGCAGCACGCTGTCTCAATGCTAAACTGCAGCACGCTGTCTCAATGCTAAACTGCAGCACGCTGTCTCAATGCTGAACTGCAGCACGCTGTCTCAATGCTAAACTGCAGCACGCTGTCTCAATGCTAAACTGCAGCACGCTGTCTCAATCCCAACCTGCACCACGCTGTCTCAATGCTCAACTGCAGCACGCTGTCTCAATGCTAAACTGCAGCACGCTGTCTCATTGCTAAACTGCAGCACGCTGTCTTAATCCCAAACTGCAGCACGCTGTCTCAATGCTAAACTGCAGCACGCTGTCTCAATGCTAAACTGCAGCACGCTGTCTCAATCCCAAACTGAGGCACGCTGTCTCATTGCTAAACTGCAGCACGCTGTCTCAGTGCTAAACTGCAGCACGCTGTCTCAATGCTAAACTGCAGCACGCTGTCTCAATGCTAAACTGCAGCACGCTGTCTCAATGCTAAACTGCAGCACGCTGTCTCAATGCTAAACTGCAGCACGCTGTCTCAATGCTAAACTGCAGCACGCTGTCTCAATGCTCAATTGAAGCACGCTGTCTCAATGCTAAACTGCAGCACGCTGTCTCAATGCTAAACTGCAGCACGCTGTCTCATTGCTAAACTGCAGCACGCTGTCTCAATGCTAAACTGCAGCACGCTGTCTCATTGCTAAACTGCAGCACGCTGTCTCAATGCTAAACTGCAGCACGCTGTCTCAATGCTAAACTGCAGCACGCTGTCTCAATGCTAAACTGCAGCACGCTGTCTCAATGCTAAACTGCAGCACGCTGTCTCAATCCCAACCTGCAGCACGCTGTCTCAATCCCAACCTGCACCACGCTGTCTCAATGCTCAACTGCAGCACGCTGTCTCAATGCTAAACTGCAGCACGCTGTCTCAATGCTAAACTGCAGCACGCTGTCTCAATGCTAAACTGCAGCACGCTGTCTCAATGCTAAACTGCAGCACGCTGTCTCAATGCTAAACTGCAGCACGCTGTCTCAATGCTAAACTGCAGCACGCTGTCTCAATGCTAAACTGCAGCACGCTGTCTCAATGCTAAACTGCAGCACGCTGTCTCAATGCTAAACTGCAGCACGCTGTCTCATTGCTAAACTGCAGCACGCTGTCTCAATGCTAAACTGCAGCACGCTGTCTCAATCCCAAACTGCAGCACGCTGTCTCAATGCTAAACTGCAGCACGCTGTCTCAATGCTAAACTGCAGCACGCTGTCTCAATGCTAAACTGCAGCACGCTGTCTCAATCCCAAACTGCAGCACGCTGTCTCAATGCTAAACTGCAGCACGCTGTCTCAATGCTAAACTGCAGCACGCTGTCTCAATGCTAAACTGCAGCACGCTGTCTCAATCCCAAATTGCAGCACGCTGTCTCAATGCTAAACTGCAGCACGCTGTCTCAATGCTAAACTGCAGCACGCTGTCTCAATGCTAAACTGCAGCACGCTGTCTCAATGCTAAACTGCAGCACGCTGTCTCAATCCCAACCTGCAGCACGCTGTCTCAATGCTAAATTGAAGCACGCTGTCTCAATGCTAAACTGCAGCATGCTGTCTCATTGCTAAACTGCAGCACGCTGTCTCAATGCTAAACTGCAGCACGCTGTCTCAATCCCAACCTGCAGCATGCTGTCTCAATGCTAAATTGAAGCACGCTGTCTCAATGCTAAACTGCAGCACGCTGTCTCAATCCCAACCTGCAGCATGCTGTCTCAATGCTAAATTGAAGCACGCTGTCTCAATGCTAAACTGCAGCACGCTGTCTCAGTGCTAAACTGCAGCACGCTGTCTCATTGCTAAACTGCAGCACACTGTCTCAGTGCTAAACTGCAGCACGCTGTCTCAATGCTAAACTGCAGCACGCTGTCTCAATGCTAAACTGCAGCATGCTGTCTCAATGCTAAACTGCAGCACACTGTCTCAATGCTAAACTGCAGCATGCTGTCTCATTGCTAAACTGCAGCACGCTGTCTCAATGCTAAACTGCAGCACGCTGTCTCAGTGCTAAACTGCAGCACGCTGTCTCAATGCTAAACTGCAGCACGCTGTCTCATTGCTAAACTGCAGCACACTGTCTCAGTGCTAAACTGCAGCACGCTGTCTCATTGCTAAACTGCAGCACACTGTCTCAGTGCTAAACTGCAGCACGCTGTCTCAATGCTAAACTGCAGCACGCTGTCTCAATGCTAAACTGCAGCATGCTGTCTCAATGCTAAACTGCAGCACACTGTCTCAATGCTAAACTGCAGCATGCTGTCTCATTGCTAAACTGCAGCACGCTGTCTCAATGCTAAACTGCAGCACGCTGTCTCAATCCCAACCTGCAGCATGCTGTCTCAATGCTAAATTGAAGCACGCTGTCTCAATGCTAAACTGCAGCATGCTGTCTCATTGCTAAACTGCAGCACACTGTCTCAGTGCTAAACTGCAGCACGCTGTCTCAATGCTAAACTGCAGCACGCTGTCTCAATCCCAACCTGCAGCACGCTGTCTCAATGCTAAACTGCAGCACGCTGTCTCAATGCTAAACTGCAGCACGCTGTCTCATTGCTAAACTGCAGCACGCTGTCTCAATGCTAAACTGCAGCACGCTGTCTCATTGCTAAACTGCAGCACGCTGTCTCAATGCTAAACTGCAGCACGCTGTCTCAATGCTAAACTGCAGCACGCTGTCTCATTGCTAAACTGCAGCACGCTGTCTCAATGCTAAACTGCAGCACGCTGTCTCAATGCTAAACTGCAGCACGCTGTCTCAATGCTAAATTGCAGCACGCTGTCTCAATGCTAAACTGCAGCACGCTGTCTCAATGCTAAACTGCAGCACGCTGTCTCATTGCTAAATTGCAGCACGCTGTCTCATTGCTAAATTGCAGCATGCTGTCTCAATGCTAAACTGCAGCACGCTGTCTCAATGCTAAACTGCAGCACGCTGTCTCAATGCTAAACTGCAGCACGCTGTCTCAATGCTAAATTGAAGCACGCTGTCTCAATGCTAAACTGCAGCACGCTGTCTCAATGCTAAACTGCAGCACGCTGTCTCAATGCTAAACTGCAGCATGCTGTCTCAATGCTAAACTGCAGCACGCTGTCTCAATGCTAAACTGCAGCACGCTGTCTCAATGCTAAACTGCAGCACGCTGTCTCAATGCTAAATTGAAGCACGCTGTCTCAATGCTAAACTGCAGCATGCTGTCTCAATGCTAAACTGCAGCACACTGTCTCAATGCTAAATTGAAGCACGCTGTCTCAATGCTAAACTGCAGCACGCTGTCTCAATGCTAAACTGCAGCACGCTGTCTCAATGCTAAACTGCAGCACGCTGTCTCAATGCTAAACTGCAG
Organism: Carcharhinus amblyrhynchos; assembly: GCF_965287045.1. Lineage (NCBI taxonomy): Eukaryota > Metazoa > Chordata > Chondrichthyes > Carcharhiniformes > Carcharhinidae > Carcharhinus > Carcharhinus amblyrhynchos. Next base: position 40,717,537 of record NC_137350.1, on the reverse strand, counting down.
CACGCTGTCTCAATGCTAAACTGCAGCACGCTGTCTCAGTGCTAAACTGCAGCACGCTGTCTCAATGCTAAACTGCAGCACGCTGTCTCAATGCTAAACTGCACCACGCTGTCTCAATGCTAAACTGCAGCACGCTGTCTCAATCCCAACCTGCACCACGCTGTCTCAATGCTCAACTGCAGCACGCTGTCTCAATGCTAAAGTGCAGCACGCTGTCTCAATGCTAAACTGCAGCACGCTGTCTCAATCCCAAACTGCAGCACGCTGTCTCAATGCTAAACTGCAGCACGCTGTCTCAATGCTAAACTGCAGCACGCTGTCTCATTGCTAAACTGCAGCACGCTGTCTCAATGCTAAACTGCAGCACGCTGTCTCAATCCCAAACTGCACCACGCTGTCTCAATGCTAAACTGCAGCACGCTGTCTCATTGCTAAACTGCAGCACGCTGTCTCAATCCCAAACTGCACCACGCTGTCTCAATGCTAAACTGCAGCACGCTGTGTCAATGCTAAACTGCAGCACGCTGTCTCAATCCCAAACTGCAGCACGCTGTCTCAATCCCAAACTGCACCACGCTGTCTCAATGCTAAACTGCAGCACGCTGTCTCAATGCTAAACTGCAGCAGCTTCCAATCACAATTTATCTTCAGTCATCTGCCCTGAAAAGTGTTCCATCTAAATATTGTTTATAATCAAGTGTCTCGCCCTTTGACACTTACTCTGAACTGTAGGATTGCCACTGTGAAGATGAGTAACACAGGGGAAAGTAATATATGTGTCTCTGTATCTGTACAGAGGCACACACACACAGGCACACACACATACACACACACTCAGGCACACATACACACAAACATGGGCACACACACACACAGGCACACACACACAGGCACACACACACACAGGCACACACACATACAAGTGGAGACACATGCAGAGGCATACACGGAGACATATACAGAGACATACACGGAGATACAGACAGTAATTGGCCAAGTTGGATTTGTCCTGTTTTTTGTGTACAGGACATACCTGGGCAATTTTCCACTTTGCTGGGTAGATGCCAGTGCTGTAACTGTACCGGAAGAGCTTGGCTAGGGGAGCGGCAAGTTCTGGAACACAAGTCTTCAGTACTATTGCCGGAACGTTATCAGGGCCCATTGTCTTTGCAGCGTCCGGTGCCTTCAGCCACTTCTTAATATCACATGGAGTGAATCGAATTGGCTGGAGGCTGGCATCTGTGATGCTGGAGACCTCCAGAGGAAACTGAGATGGATCATCCACTCGGCACTTCTGGCTGAAGATTGTTGCGAGTGTTTCAGCCGTATCTTTTACACTGATGTGCCGGGCTCCTCCATCATCGAGGACAGGGATATTTGTGGGACCACCCCCTCCAGTGAGTTGTTTAATTTAATTTAGATATGCCTGGTGCTGCTCCCAGCGTGCCCTCCTGCACTGGAGCCAGGGTTGATGCCCTGGTTTGATGGTAATGGTTGAGTGGGGGATATACCGGGCCATGGGGTTACAGATTGTGCTGGAGTATAATTCTGCTGCTGCTGATGGCTCACAGCGCCTCATGTCCAGTCTTTGAGTTGCTGGATCTGTTCAAAGTCTATCCCATTTAGTGCCACACAACATGATGGAGGGTGATGATAAGGTCAAGGATCTTTTTTCCTCTCATTGGTTCCCTGCCGCTGTCCCAGTCTAGCAGCGATGTCCTATAGGACCTGGCCAGCTCAGTCTGTACTTCCTCTGACTGCGTTCTCATTGCATAAAGGAACTGAATCATAGAATCCCTACAGTGCTGAAGGAGGCCATTCAGCCCATCAAGTCTGCACTGACAACAATTCCATCCCTGCCCTATCACCACTAATCCCTCTAACCTAAACATCCCGGGACACTAAGGGGCAATTTAGCATGGCTAATCCAGCCAGCCTGCACACCATTGGACTGAATATGTGGTTGTACAATTTGCTGATGACACAAAGTTAAGTAGGAGGGTTACGTGTGAAAAGAACATAAGGAGCTTGAAAAGGATACAGATAGAGGATGTAAGTGGGCAAAAATTCAGCAGATGGAGTATATAAGGTGGCAAGAAGACTAGAAAAACAGAATAGGCCTCGGGTCATTGTCTGTGTAAAGTTTGCACATTCTCCCCGTGTCTGCCTGGGTTTCCTCCACATGCTCCAGTTTCCTCCCACACCCCAAAGCTGTGTGAGTTAGGTGGATTGGCCATGCAAAATGTGTGGGATTACGGCAATAGGGCAGAGGGGAGGGCCTGGGTGGGATGCTGTTTCCGACAGTCGGGATGTGGATATGCTGGCGTTGGACTGGGGTAAACACAGTAAAAAGTCTGACAACACCAGGTTTAAGTCCAACTATCAAATAAATTGGTTGGACTTAAACCTGGTGTTGTCAGACTTTTTACTCCGACAGTCGGTACAGACTCCATGGGTCAAATGGCCTCCTTCTATACAGTAGAGGTGCTGCTTTTTTGCAGTGGGATTTGAACTCCACAATCATCCAGACTGGAAACATTAACTCTCTTCCTCTGCTGCCAGAGCTGCTGAGTTCTCCTGGGATTTCCTTCCTTGGGTTGGAAATGACCTTTGTGCAGGTAAGGCAGTAAAATGTCCAGAAAAAAAAATACCAATAAGAAAAGTATAAGAAGACTGCATTACATGGAATGTTGCCGATCCTTATTAAAACAGACAGACCAGCCTCACTGCGCCAAGAATCTGGGTGGGAATTAATTGCTTTTGGCACCTTCTCCAGCGCTCCTGGTTATATTTATTTTAAGTTTTGGGATTGTCGTGGAAACGGCACCTTCAAGTTCATGTTCTTCCTTGTTTCAGAGAGGGAAAAGCACCAAGTTGTATCTTCACTGTAATCCACACCAGGGGGTTTATCTACAACTTGGGAAGCCCCTGGTCACAAGGTGATTATGGAGGGTCACAGAGCAGGATCTCTGGGTGACCGACACACATCTGCGTGACAAAGTCTTAGCCCCAAGTCCTGCTCGCGGACTTCAGCACACAATCTAGTCTGACACCTAGCACAGCACCGATAGAGCGCAGCACTGAGAATGCAGCACCTACAGAGCGCAGCGCTGACAGAGCACAGCCCCGAGAGTGCAGCACCGATAGAGCGCAGCACCGATAGAGCGCAGCACTGACAGAGCGCAGCACCGATAGAGCACAGCCCTGAGCGCAGCACCGACAGAGCGCAGCACTGACAGAGCACAGCACTGACAGAGCACAGCACCAATAGACCGTAGCCCTGAGAGTGCAGCACCGATAGAGCACAGTACCAATAGAGCGCAGCACTGATAGAGCGCAGTCCTGAGAGTGCGGCACTGACAGAGCGCAGCACCGATAGAGCGCAACACCGATAGAGCGTAGCCCTCAGAGCACAGCACCGATAGAGCACAGCACTGACAGAGCAGTCCTGAGAGTGCAGCACTGACAGAGCGCAGCACCGATAGAGCATAGCCCTGAGAGCACAGCACCGACAGAGCATAGCCCTGAGAGCGCAGCACCGATAGAGCATAGCCCTGAGAGCGCAGCACCGATAGAGCATAGCCCTGAGAGCGCAGCACCGATAGAGCATAGCCCTGAGAGCGCAGCACCGACAGAGCATAGCCCTGAGAGCGCAGCACCGATAGAGCATAGCCCTGAGAGCGCAGCACCGATAGAAAATAGCCCTGAGAGCGCAGCACCGACAGAGCATAGCCCTGAGAGCGCAGCACCGACAGAGCATAGCCCTGAGAGCGCAGCACCGATAGAAAATAGCCCTGAGAGCGCAGCACCAATAGAGCATAGCCCTGAGAGCGCAGCACCGACAGAGCATAGCCCTGAGAGCACAGCACTGATAGAGCATAGCCCTGAGAGCGCAGCACCGATAGAGCACAGCACTGACAGAGCGCAGTCCTCAGAGTGCAGCACCGATAGAGCGCAGCATCAAAAGAGCGCAGCACCGAGAGAGCGCAGCACCGAGAGAGCGCAGCATCGACAGAGCGCATCACCGACAAGGCGCAGCACCGACAGAGCGCAGCACTGACAGAGCGCAGCACCGACAAGGCGCAGCACCGACAAGGCGCAGCAGTGACAGAGCGCAGCACCGACAAGGTGCAGCACCGACACAGCGCAGCACCGATAGAGCGCAGCACCGACAGAACGCAGCACTGATAGAGCGCAGCACCGACAAGGCGCAGCACCGACAAGGCGCAGCAGTGACAGAGCGCAGCACCGACAAGGTGCAGCACCGACACAGCGCAGCACCGATAGAGCGCAGCACCGACAGAACGCAGCACTGATAGAGCGCAGCACCGACAAGGCGCAGCACTGACACAGCGCAGCACCGACACAGCACTGACAGAGTGCAGCACCGACACAGCGCAGCACCGACAAGACGCAGCACTGACAGAGCGCAGCACCGACACAGCGCAGCACCGACAAGGCGCAGCACTGACAGAGCGCAGCACCGACACAGCGCAGCACCAACACAGTGCAGCATCGACACAGCACTGACAGAGCACCGCACTAACAGAGCGCAGCACCGACAGAGCGCAGCACTGACAGAGTGCAGCACCGACAGAGCGCAGCACCGACAGAGCGCAGCACCGACAGAGCGCAGCACCGACAGAGCGCAGCACCGACAGAGCGCAGCACTAACAGAGCGCAGCACCGACAGAGCACAGCACTGACAGGGCACCGCACCGACACATCGCAGAACCAGTACAGCACAGCACCGACAAAGAACCGCACCGACAGTACGCAGAATTGACAAAGCGCAGCACCGACAGAATGTAGCACTGACACAGCGCAGCCCTGACAGAGCACAGTAGAGACAGTGCGCCGCACTGATAGAACGCAGAACACAGTCCATGTGTTTGACGAGATTCCCCTTAAATATATCTAAACTATTCATCTCAGCCACCCCTGTGGGGAGCGAGTCCCACATCCCACCCCTCTCTGGGGAAAGGAGTTTCTCTGGAATTCCCAGTTGGATTTCTGGGTGCCTGTCTGATACTGATGGCCTCTTCCCAACAAGAGGGAACATTGGCTGCGATTCTTCTCAAGGTGCTGAATTGGCAGGAAAACCATTCTAGATCCCGACTGTTTTGTCAGTGTAGCTTCTCACCTGAATCTCTGCACTCTGGGCACTGCGGAGCTCCCAGTCATGAAGCTCATTAAAAACCGGGGCTGGGGGAGTGGGGGGGTGGGGGCGCGGGGAGTGGGGGTTTGTGGGGGGCATGCTATTCGCACCGGAGTTTGACAGTTCTGGAACTCTGTGCATGTGCAGGGTCCCGATCTGCCAGACTCGATTTCCCAGGACCCCGCAGTGCCGCCCCTCCAGCATCACCCGCCCCCCCCACCTCCCCAACAGCCTGATCGTGGCCCCCACAGCAATTCCTGACCTAGCCCTTACCACCCCCCTTGTCCTGGAGCACCCCGATGTCCAGGCTTCAGCCTCCAGCAGTGGCAATCCCCCCACCCCCTCCCCCTCTAGACCTTCCCCCCCATTGACCCCTCCCCGGGGCCAGACGTCCCTCCCTTCGAGGCAGACCCTCCCCCCAGCAGATCACTGCCCCCCTCCCCAGCCCGCCCCAATCACTGGCCTCCCTCTAGCCCAGACTGCTCCCCATGCAGGGTGGCAGGGGACCGCCCCCCCCACCAATTGCCACTAGGCCCTGCCCACAATAGGCCCCGATGGGCAGTGCCGAGGGCAAAGGCTGGCATTGCCAGGGTGCCCATGTCCAGGGGGCACCAGCACCCCCCCTCACTGCCCAACACTCTGGGGAGCCTTGATTGCCTCCCCCCCTTTATTCCAGCAGAGTCTCCTGTTAGTTCCCCAAACGTGGGGACCTAGTCTGAACCCCGCCAGAGTGTACCCCTGGCGGTGTGGGAGATTCAATCAGGATAATTAACTAATCTGCATATTTAAAATGGATTAAAAGCAAATTTAAATAACTCACCTGCCTTCCCACCGGCTTCCAGCGTGCTCTGACCGGTAACTGTTCGCCGGCTCTGGGAGATGGGCATGCATTCCCAGCGCACGCGCAAATCCCAGAATAAAACCGGCAGCATGCGTCTCCCACGGTGACCCATCAGAAGAACTGTGGGTCGCAATGGGAGAATCACGGCCAATCTCTCTGGATGCACTCTACAGAATCCTTTCAGAATGTTAATGACCTCCATTAGGCAGGTCTCTGCCTCCTTCATCAGGATAAAGGTGACCCAGTCTGTCATCCTTTCACACAATCAGAGAATCCCTGCAATGCTGAAGGAGGCCATTCTGCCCATTGAACTGCACCAACTCTCTAACAAAAATTCTACCCAGATCCTATCCTCGTAACCACATGTATTTACCCCACTAACCCGCACATCATTGGACTGTGGGAGGAAACTGGAGCACCCGGAGGAAACCCACACAGACACAGGGAGAATGTGCAGACTCCACACAGACAGTGACCCGAGCCGGGAATTGAACCTGGGTCCCTGGCGCTGTGAAGCAGCAGTGCTAACCCACTGTGCTGTCCTATGGCGTAAATCTCTGGTTTCATTCGTATAAATTTTCTCCAAAATTTTTGTAATACGGTGACTAGAATTAAACACAGGACTCTGAGTGCGGTCTAACCAAGGTTTATTTAAGTTTTTCCATCCCTCTGGAAATAAAGATGGTTGGTTTGTTATTTTTTAATGGCTTTTTTGAGCTGTGATATAAACATTAGGGTTTGATGTATTTTATTTGGGCGGCACAGTGACACGGTGGGTTAGCACTGCTCCCTCACAGAGCCAGAGACCCGGAGTCGATTCTCAGCCTCAGGTGACTGTGTGGAGTCTGCATGTTCTCCACGTGTCTGCCTGGGTTTCCTCTGGATGCTCCGGTTTCCTCCCAAACTCCAAAGCTGTGCAGGTTGGGTGGTACATGGGTGGGGTTAGGGGGATAAGGCAGAGGGCCTGGGTGGGAGGCTCCTTCGGAGAGTCAATGCAGACTCGATGGGCCAAATGGCCTCTTTCTGCACCGTAGGGTTCGATGGTCATTATGAGTTCCCTTCTGTTCCTCTATCCAGATTTGCTTGTAATGGATGGAAAGCAACTACAGGAGTTGGGTTTGAATATCCACACACGGGCACTCTGCAGCTGTTTAGAAATTGAGACCAAAACCTCTCCAGGAATATTTGCCAATGAATGGAATTTTTTCCCACGGCAGTCGTTTTCTCTGCAGGGACTTGGGTTTTGCTGTGAAGCAGCAAATACACTCCACAGACTAACAACAAATACAATTCCTTTACCTTCCACTCTGCATTGAAATCAAAACAGAACAGAAATCACATTCCAGATATTTCAGCTGCCCACTTGATCCTGATTTTGAGATTGTGAACGGGTGGAATAGGAGATTTTTATCCATCTAATTTTAAGGATTCGGGATCCACACTGCTGTTACAGGCTGGTGCAGAGGCTGGTTTCTGAATACAATGCAGCCTGCCCAGGTGAATATAACTAGGTCACAAAGTTCAAACAGAGGGCTGGAAACAGAGAAAAGAAGGTTCCGGAGAAGCCCAGCAGATCCGGCAGCATTGGTGAAGAGGGAAACAGAATTCCGAGTTCATTGGCCCATCCACAGAGCTGGAAGATCCTGGGGCAGTTTGCAGCTGGGGGATAATTCCTCCACCCAGTCAGCTGCTCCCTCACTCACACACTGAAGATTAGACCCTGGGGGATCTGCTGTCAATCACTGGCAAACAGAATTACACACAGCTCCAGCACAGCTTTCAGGAAGTGTGACTTATATTTATCAAGGCAGAAAGTGATGGATTTTGGGGCTCTGAGGGAACTCGGGGATACCGGGAGCAGGCAAGAAAGTGGAGTTGATGCGTAGGATCAGACCTGATCATATTGAATAACAGCACATGCTCAAGGGGCCGAATGGCCTACTCCAGCTCCTCATTCATTTGTTCTTTCATTCTTCCTGAAGTCTATCCTCATGATATTTATACAATACCTTTAACACCATAAAATGTCTCAAGCCACTTCACAAAAGCATTAATTATAAAATGTACAGCATGGAGTCACATAGTGAGGAAATAAGACATTTACAAACACATATAGCTAGGCCAGGTGAGTGCGCCAAAATGTGGCAGCCGGAGGTTAACGTGGGTAAGTGTGAGGTTATCCATTTTGGTTGGAAAATTAGAAATGCAGCTTATTATCTAAATGGAGAAAGACTTTGGGATGCTTCAGTGCAGAGGGATCTGGGTGTCCTTGAGCATGAATCACAGAAAACTAGCAGGTACAACAGGTAATAAGGAAAGCAAATGGACTTTTAGCATTTATAATTAAAGGAATAGAGTATAAAAGTAAGAAAGTGTTTCTGCATCTGTACAAGGCATTGGTGAGGCTGCACCTGGAGTATTGTGCACAGTTTTGGTCCCCATATTTGAGGAAAGCTGCAGCAGCATTGGAGGCAGTTCAGAGGAGGTTCACTGGATTGATTCCAGAGATGAGGGGTTTGTCATATGAAGAGAGATTGAACAGTTTAGGCTGATACTCTGGAACTTAGAAGAATGAGAGGAGATCAAATTGAGGTACACAAGATGATAAAAGGCCTGGATAAAGTAGAGGTGAAGCAGATACTTCCTCTTGTGAGACAGAGAGGCGGAGGGGCAGAGCGGGAATTTGAGAGGTCTGAGTTCTCAGAGTGTTGACGGAGGCAGAAAATAGAAGCTGCAAGTGCTTCGGCCACAGTTGGGGTCCCTCGTTCATATCTTAGTTATGTCTGACTCCACTGGGGGCTTGTCTCAGAGGTAGTTAGGAGGCTCCCTGAATCCTCAATGTCAGGGTCCTCGGAAAATCCTGTCCATTGACGCAGCAACATCCCTTCACCACTCCCCCCTCCATCAACACTTCCCCCCAACCCCCTCCCTTCCCCCTCCCCACTGAGACACTGAATGGCGACGCAGTAACAGGGGTAAAGGTGTGGGGCAGGGGGAGCGGAGGCGAAGGAAAACTGGGAATGGGGAATATCACACTGCTAGATTCTGGCTTCTTTATTATTGAAGAAGATTGGATGCTGAGGGGAGGTTCGAATGCTTTCTAAACCCAATCATTCCTCACAGTCAGACTCCTAATCTGAACCAGGCTTTAGACACAGCCTGACTGCGATTGGAGGTTGCCATGTCAATAGGAAGCTACAGGAAGGAAACAAAGACTGCAGGATAGCTGAATATATTCACAACACAGATGTCCCATAGCCTGGGACTGAGAGCTCCCCACACCCCAGCCCCGGCATCCCCTTTAACTTGCCGAATGAGTCTGATTTCTTTTGGAAATATGTATCCTGCATTCTGACCAATTACAGCCTTTCTCCTGTGTTGAACCTTGTTGCTAGCGAGCTGATAGAAAAGCAACAGTTTGGTTTCTGATTCTCTGCTCAGAATTATTCCACATTTAGCAAAAAACCAATCAACAAAATAACCAGACTTTTCATTTCAACAAAGTCCATTTGGGCAGAGAGAATCAGTAAGAGGCTTTGAGATTACCGTTAAGCCTACCTTGTTTCATAATCTTATATTTTATCCCTTACAGATTTTCACATGAATATCTTTCACAGTCTCTCAGCTCCTGTATGTTGCTCTGTGATTCTTCCCTCCTCTTCCTCACCATCTCCTCCATCCTACTGGGATTAATACCCCTCCTTCATCCCACTGGGATTAATCCCCTTTCCCACATCCTACTGGGATTAATCCCGTCCCCCATCCCACTTGGAATAACCCCTCTTCCCCATCCCACTGGGATTAATCCCTTTTCCCTGTTCTATTACTTCTGAGTGAGCTTTATATACAATCTGTTGCTTTTGAGCCTGTCAGTAATTTTGGTCGTGTTATGGCCATTGTTCGCACATCCCCATCGATAATGGGGAAATAATGGAGTGCATTACAGTAGAGTTAGAAGCAGAAAATCAGAATCTGTCCAAACTTACCTCGGAAATCAGAGGTAAGTTTGGACAGAGTCAGCCCAGATTAATGGAAGGTAAATCATGCTTGACAAATCTACCAGAATTCTTTGAGCCTGTGACTAGTAGAGTTGATGAGGGGGGCACCAGTGGATGTGGTTTATTTGGACTTTCAGAAAGTCCCCAAAAAAAGATCAGTTTGTAAAATTAAAGCTCATGGGATTGTGGGAAGTGTATTGAGATGGATAGAAAACTGGTTGGCAGAGAGGAAACAAAGAGGAGGAATTTATGGCTCTTTTTCCAAATGGCGGGCAATGACTAGTGGGGTACCTCAGGGTTAGTGCTGGGACCCCAGCTATTCACAATGTATATTAATAATTTAGATGATGGAACTAAATATAATATCTCCAAATCTACAGATGACACAAATCTGGGTGGGAGAGTGAGCTGTGAGGAGGTTGCAGAGATCCTTCAGTGTGATTTGGACAAGTTGAGTGAGTGGGCAAATGCATGGCAGATGCAGCATAGCGTGAGTAAATGTGAGGTTATCCACTTTGTAGCAAAAATAGGAAGGCAGATTATTATAATCTGAATGAGACCAAATATGTTTTCAAGAAGGAATTAGATATACTCTTGATGTGAAGGGGCTCAAAGGGTATTGGGGGAAGGCAGGATCAGGCTATTGAGTTGGATGACCCGTTACCGACTGCATTTATGTAGAGCCTGTCACTATCTCAAGATATCTGTAAACATTCTATAGTCAGTTCAGTCGGTGTTGGTAAAATAGCAGCCTATCCCCGCACAGCAGGCTCCCAGGAGCAGCCCTGTGGTCAGATCTGTGTGTGTGATGGGGATTAAGGAATAACTATTGGCCAGGACGTCAGACAGGATCAGCCCCGATCTTCAAACAAGGACTGCGGGATTATCTACATCCGCGTGAGGGGGCAGTCAGGGCCTCAGTTTAAAAAGGAACAACTTCTCACAAAGGGTGGTGAATTTGTGGAACTCAGTGCCCCATAGCGCAGTGGAGTCTGAGCTGAATTGTATCAGGAGGGGGATAGATATATTTTTGATGTTTAAAAATGGATTAAAGGGATATGGGGAAGAGGTGGGAAGGTGGATTTGAGACCAGGGAGAGATCAGCCATGATCTATTGAATGGCGGAGCAGGCTAAAAGGGCTGAATGGCCTCCTCCTCTTCCTAATTCCTATGTTCCTGTGTAACGTCTTATCCACAAAGCAGCACTTTTGACAGTGCAGCTCTCCCTCAGATAGATTTGTATTCCTGAAGTGGGAGGTGAACTCTCAACCTTCTGGAACAGGAGTGCTCCCCACTGAGCCATGGGTAATCATGTCAGCAGGGTTGAATGTGAAGATTTGTGCACCCAGTGCCATTGCTACCCACCTGACAAGACCTTTTATGAACCATTGCCTCTCTTTTCCCAAAGCCATTAGATAGTACAAAATAATGTCTGAGTTATGAGCAGGGGTAGGTCATGAACGATGAGGAGAGGCTGAATAAACTAGGCTTGTACTTGTTAGAGTTTAGAAGAATGAGGGGAGATCTCATTGAGACATATAAGATGATGAATGGGATGGATAGGATAGAGGTGGAGAGGCTCTTCCTGCTCAGAAAGGACAGTAGGACTAGGGGGCACAGCCTCAAGATAAAGGGGGGGCGGTTTAGAACGGAGTTGAGAAGGAACTTCTTCACTCAAAGGGTGGTGAATCTCTGGAATTCTCTGCCCGTTGAGGTGGTGGAGGCTGCCTCGCTAAATATTTTTAAGACGCGGGTTGATAGGTTTTTGATAGGCAAGGGGATTAACGGTTATGGGGAGCGGGCGGGAAAGTGGAACTGAGCCACGACAGATCAGCCATGATCTTATTGAATGGCGGGGCAGGCTCGAAGGGCTAGATGGCCTACTCCTGCTCCTATTTCTTATGTTCTTATGATCAGCCATGATCAAAATGAATGATGGAGCAGGATTAATGGGTCGAATGGCCTCCTCCTACTCCCTATTTTCTATTTTTCTAAATCCCTTCATGATCTATCAATTGATTACAGTCACTCTGCTTACAACCAGGTTAAAAATAAAGTCTCCAATTTAAGATGGAGATGAGGAGGAATTTCTTCTCTCAGAGGGTGGTTCAACTTTGGATCTTTCCCGGAGAGCAGTGGGAACCAAGTGGTTGATTCTATTTAAGGCTGAGTTAGACAGAATCTTAATCTACAAGAGAGACAAGGGTGAACAGGAAAGTAAACTTAAGATCACAATTATTTCAGCGGTGATCTTATTGAATAGTTGATAGATTGAATGGTCTACTTCTGGCCTATTATTTGTTAAGGTCTTGTGAGGCTAAGCTTCTGGATCCTAGGCTGTCAGCTATGAACTTCTCTCGTTAAACTTTGCCATCTTTCTCTCTCCATCTCTTTCCTTTTCTTTAAGTTGACCCATAAAATCTATCTCTTTGATAACCCATCCTTCTAATATGTGTCTTGTTGTCACATTTTGTTTGATTATACTGGGGTGGCACAGTAGCACAGTGGTTAGCACTGCTTCTTCACAGCTCCAGAGGCCTGGATTTGATTCCCGGCTTGGGTCACTGTCTGCTTGGAGTTTGCACGTTCTCCTTGTGTCTGTCTGGGTTTCCTCTGGGTGCTCTGGTTTCCTCCCGCAGTCCAAAGATGTGTGGGTTAGGTTGATTGGCCATTCTAAATTGCCCCTTAGTGCCCTGAGATGCATAGGTTAGAGGGATTAATGGACAAATATGTAGAGATAGGGTCTGGGTGGGATTGTGGTCAGTGCAGACTCGATGGGCCAAATGGCCTCTTTCTGCACTGTATGATTCTATGATTTCTCCAATAAAGCAGCTGGAGACATTTCTCTGTTTAAAAGTTGCTATCGAAAGGTAGGTTCTGCTTGCTGTTAATATGGCCAATCACCCTCCCTCTGTCTATAAATCACACACTCAGATATTTCTGCTCCACATTTAGCCCAGTTCCTGTAACTTCACTTTTACAAATCTGAATTTATCTTCCTCCTTCTGCTGCTCTGAATTATCCTCCTAATAAACTTACTGTCTCTTTGACTCAACAAAATCTGGTTACCTTGGCTCCATAAAAAACCTTAAATACACTGGGACTGGGAAAAGGATCCACGGGTAAAGGATTTTAAACAAACCTTAGGGAAAAGGGGAGCCGGCTCATTCTCCTTATCCAATGGTAAGACATGTCTCTTCTGTATTGTTCGGAGAAGTAGGGGAGTTCTCCTCAGTCCCTTGGAAATATTTATTTCCAATTTGAGGTTATGAAAAGCATGATAGAAAAAAAAGATTTTTTGTACTTTTTCCCAGCTTTGCTCCATCTCCCTCGATGCCCTCCCTTCCCACCCTCATGATTTTAATCATGATTGAGCATTGAATTCAATATCTTGATCCCCCTACCCCCCATATCCCTTATTCCCTTTAGCCCCACGAACTCTATCTAATTTCTTCTTGAAATCACACAAATGTTTTGGCCTCAACTCCTTTCTGTGGGAGTGAATTCCACACATTCCCCACCCCCCTGGGTGAAGAAATTTCTCCTCACCTCAGTTCTAAAAGGTTTACCCCTTATCCTCAAACTCTGACCCTAGTTCTGGACTCCCCCACCATTGGGAACATTATTACTGAATCTACCCTGTCTAACCCTGTTAGAATTTTATAAGTTTCTATGAGATTCCTTCTTCTCTTCTAAACTCCAGTGAATATAATCCTAACCGACTTAGTCTCTCCTCATATGAGAGACCTGCCATCCCAGGAATCAGCCTGGAAAACCTTTGCTGTACTCCCTCTATAACAAGGACATCCTCCCTCAGATAAAAAGATGAAAACTGCACACAGTTCTCCAGTGTGGCCTCACCAACGCCCTGTACAATTGCAGCAAAACATCCCTATTCCTATACTCAAATCCTCTCACTGTGAAGAACAACAAACCATTTGCCTTCTTTACTGCCTGCTGTACCTGCACATTACTTTCAGTGACTGATGCACGAGGACTCCAAGGTCTTACTGAGTATCCGCCTCTCTCAATTTACACCCATTCGAAGAATAATCTGTCTTCCTATTATTGCTACCAAAGTGGATAACCTCACATTTATCCACATTATACTGCATCGACCATGCAGATACCCACACACTCAGCGTGTCCAAGTCACACTGAACCATCTCTGCGTCTTCCCTGCCCTCCCTCCTAACTTTTTATCATCTGCAGATTTGGAGGTAATACATTCAGTTCCCTCTTCCAAATCATTATCAAATCACAGGACGTGTAGGTTGGAAAGACACCTTCCAAGGTCACCAAGCCCTGAAGTGAGACTTGAACCCAGAGCTTCTGGCTCAGAGGCAGGGACACTATCCACTGCAAGACAGAACTTCCAATTTCAATATTGTTACCCAACAAGAATCTACCAGTTTCAATCCTGAGCGCTCCATCGGTCTCCCCCCCACACCTTCCCCCCCCACCACCTTCCCCCCCGCCTCCCCACCTGACTGCAGCCTCAGCAGCATTTTTGGGAGGGTAGGTTCCAGATTCCCTGCCCAGCGAAGCAGTTGAGACTACCTCATTGAATGTTTTTAAGGCAAGGATAGATACATTTTTGAATAGTAAAGGAATTAAGGGTTACGGTGAGCGGGCAGGTAAATGGAGCTGAGCCCACAAAAAGATCAGCCATGATCTTATTGAATGGCGGAGCAGGCTCGAGGGGTCAGATGGCCGACTCCTGCTCCTAGTTCATATGTTCCACTGCTCTTTGTGTGAAGAAATGCTTCCCAATATCATCCCTGAACAGTTAAAGTTAAAATTTATTTATTAGTCATGAGTAAGGCTTACGTTAACACTGCAATGAAGTTACTATGAAAATCCCCTAGTGGCCACACTTCGGCACCTGTTTAGGTCAACTGACTTTAGATTTAAGTTAATGTTGTGGATTCCTCCGACCAGAGGAAAAAGTTTCTCTCTTATCAACCTTATCAAATCCTTTAAACATCTCAGTGAGATGAACCTGCAATCTCCTAAACCCAGGGAAAACAAACGGAATTTCTGTAACCAGTCCTCGGACTTTAACCCTTTAGTCCTGTTATAATAAGGGTTAAATTATCTAATTGTCTCCCGCCCAGTGAAAAGATCATTTCCAGAAATATCCTCTGATTTTGTACTTGTTAGCTCTCAAATAGAGTGTAATCCAGAAACATCTGCTACTGTAATTAACGGAATGAATTTCATTTCTCCCAGGACAGAGTCAAGCTGATTGTGTGTGAACACCCAGCCCTATCGATGTGACAGTCACAGCAAACACAGCTTCCTGTAGCCTGAGAAATAAAATCTGCAGACACTCAGAACCCAAACTGGAAACAATTAAAGCAGCAACTGTTCAGCGGGTCAGACAGAACTGCCACACAAACTGGGTCAATCTGTCAGCACAATCCACTTTCGGCGGAACTGAAATGTATAGGTTTCGTAACTTTTCAGCAAGTACGGAGGCGGGGTGAGTTGTGAGGGTATAAGGAGGAAGATCTGAGATGGGCTGGGGGGTGGGGGGGATTGGGGCAGGAGTAACTGGATAACAAGTGAGCGTAGGGGGCCGCATCCAACCTCTGGGACAAGCCGGACATAATGCCATTCCCCTGCCTTTTCCCCGTACCCCTGCATTCTGTTCCTATTCAAAGAATCATCCAATAGCCTCTTGAATGCCTCGATTGAACCTCCTCCACCACACATACAGGGGCTGGGATGTCTTGTTGAAGTTGTACAAGACATTGGTAAGGCCACACTTGGAATAATGTGTGCAATTCTGGTCACCCTATTATAGAAAGGATATTATTAAGCTAGAAAGAGTGCAGAAAAGATTTACTAGGATGCTACCGGGACTTAATGGATTGAGTTATAAGGAGAGGCTGGATAGACTGGGACTTTTTTCTCTGGAGTGTAGGAGGCTGAGGGGTGACCTTATAGAGATCTATAAAATAATGAGGGGCATAGACAAGGTCGACAGATAATATCTTTTCCCAAAAGTAGGTGAGTCTAAAACTAGAGGGCATAGGTTTAAGGTGAGAGTGGAGAGATACAAAAGTGCCCAGGGGGGCAATTTTTTCACACAGAGAGTGGTGAGTGTCTGGAACAAGCTGCCAGAGGTAGTAGTAGAGGCAGGTACAATTTTGTCTTTTAAAAAGCATTTAGATAGTTACATGGATACGATGGGTATAGAAGGATATGGGCCAAATGCAGGCAATTGGGATTAGCTTATGGGATTTAAAAAAAAAGGACGGCATGGACAAGTTGGGCCGAAGGGCCTGTTTCCATGCTGTAAACCTCTATGATCCTATGACTATGATTTCCAGCAGTGCGACCCCAACCACTCTCTGTGTGGAAAAGTTTCTCTCACATCATATTTGCTTCTTTTGCAAATCACTTTAAATCTGTGGCCTCTCGTTTCTGAGCCTTTTATATTGGGAGCAGTTTCTCTCGATTCGACTCTGTCCAGCCCCCTCATGACTTTGAACATCTCTATCAAATCTCCTCTTAGCCACTTGTCTCCAAAGAGAACAGTCCCGACTTCTCCAATCTATCCTAATAGCTGAAGTTTCTCATTCCTGGAACCATTCTTGGAAACCTCTTCTGCCCTCTCTCCATTGTGTTCACATCCTTCCTATAGTGTGGCTCCCAGAGCTGTGCACAACATTCCAGCTGAGGTCTAACTAGTGTCTTGTGTAAATTCAGCATCATTTCCTTGTTCCTGTACTCTGTGCCCCTATTAATAAAGTCCAGAAAACAATATGCTTTACTAACTGCTCCCTCCACCTGTTCTGCCACCTCCTATGATCTGTGCACATGTACATCTAGCTCCTTCTCCTGCCCCTTTTAGAATGTTACTCTTTATTTTATTGTTTCTCCATGTTATTCCTAACAAAATGCATCACCTCTCACAGCTCCACATTGATTCCACCTGTCACCTATCCACCCACTCCACCAATTGATCTATGTCCTTTTGAAGTTCTACACTGTCCTCCTCACAATTTACAACACTTCCGGGTTTTGTGTCATCTACAAACTTTGAAACTGTCCCCTGCACACCAAGAACTAGATTATTCACAGTGGTTGGCACTGCTGCCTCACAGCACCAGGGATCCGGATTCGATTCCCAGCTTGGGTCACTGTCTGCGTGGAATCTGCACATTCTCCCCATGTCTGCATGGGTTTCCTCTGGGTGCTCCGATTTTATTCCACAATCCAAAAGACTTGCTGGTTAGGTGAATTGGCCGTGCTAAATTCTCCCTCAGAGTACCCAAACAGGCACCGGAGTGTGGCGACTAGGGGATTGTCACAGTAACTTCATTGCAGTATTAATATAAGCCTATGTATGACTAATAAATAAACTTTATTAAGGTATATCATGTAAAGCAATGGTTCCCAATATCACTGCCCAGGGAACTCCACAACAAACCATCCTACAGATCACAAAATGTCCATTGACCATGACTCTATACTTCCTATCATTCCATAAGAAGCCTCACAACACCAGGTTAAAGTCCATTATTTAGCCAATATTGTATTCACATTTCCACTGTCCCTTTTTTCCCATGAGCTGTAACTTTTCTCACAAGCCTTTCCTACAGCATACAGCCTTAAATCCCTGCAACAGCTGTCTGAAACACAATCCCAGAGCAGGTGTGAGGAGGGCAGCCAGAGATATGGATAAAGTGGGAGAACCAGGAACAGCAGAGAGATTGACGGTTACAATAGAATGAATGAATGATGAACTCAGAGAAGAAACCCTGAGGAGAAACACCGTGTGGATCTCCTTGAAGGACAGACAGACAGAGAGACAGAGAGAGAGACAAGAGAGAGATAGAGAGAGAGACAGAGAAAGAGTGAAGGGTGAAATCACTGAGGGATCCCTGCAATGTACAAAGAGCATTTGGATCTCCCAAGCCAATGAAGATTCAGTCCAGCCAGGTATCAGGATCATTACAGAACCCATGGGACAAGAGTGATCTGCCAGGTAAGGTGGGACTGCCCTAGGGTAACAATAAACTCAAGACCATTCACAAGCAGAGAAAAGCGGGAGAGGTAGATGAGCTAGACGCAGGAAGGAATGTTTGAGATGAGAGATGGAATAATCCAAGTTAACAGAGATAGCAAATTGTTTTCATTCCAAGATTTTGGTGGGACAAAGTTGTTAAAGTGACCAATCAGACAGCCTTTTGGTCAAACACTCAAACAAATAACCCAACCAGATGACATGTTATCTGGTGGCTATGGTCATTCCACAATGATTGCTTTGGCACAGAGCATTGGGCAGAGGTGGCACATGGAGGCAAGCAAGGATCTACCAACCACAGAGCTTTAACTCTAATAAAATGGAAAAGCAGATTGGTCCGTTCATAGGGCAAGGTTCGAACAGGTGTTATGATGCTGGAGAACATCATCTCAGTACAGTCACACTACACTGTTAAAACCAGCTTGTCTTCCCCACTATCAGCTTGCAATGTCTGTAGCTGTGAGGACATTTTCTTTCAAAGCTGAGAAGATAAACATTACCAGATGAATTGCCCCGTGGTATCTGGGTTGCCCCGGGGTCCCTGGGTTGCCCCAGGATTTCAGGGTTGCTCCGGGGCTTTAGGTTTCCCTGGAGTCTTGGGGTTGCGCTGGGGTCTCGGGGTTGCTTTGGGGTCTCTGGGTTTCCCCAGGGTCTTGGGGTTGCCCCGGGGTCTCTGGGTTGCCCTGGGGTCTCGGGGTTGTCCTGGGGTCTCGGGGTTGCCCTGGGGTCTCTGGGTTGCCCCAGGGTCTGTAGGCTGCCCCGGGGTCTCTGGGTTGCCCCAGGGTTGTCCTGGAGTCTCGGGGTTATCCTGGGGTCTCGGGGTTGCCCCAGGGCCTCGGGATTGCCCTGGGGTCTCTGGGTTGCCCTGGGGTCTCTGGGCTGCCCTGGGGGATCTCGGGGTTGCCCTGGTGTTAATGGCTGCAGATGGGTTCTATGCTTCCTGGTTTTTATTAGCTGTGTTGAGTATGGAGAGCTCGCTCCTGATTCTGGGCGCATTTCACCCCCCCCCCCCCCCACCACGCACTCTCTATTGGGGGTTTGAACCTGGTTTTAGGTGCCAGGCGGTTATTGACACTGCAAGCAGATTCCAATTTCTCTTTTGCCACTGATGATAATCCGGATTGTCTAACCCTTTCAGCCAGTTTACTTTTAAAAACTTGACAACGTTCTCTGAACCGCCACTTGACCATCCTGCCCCAATGTGAGAGGAAAGGTAGGAGATGTGGAAGTAGCAAGAGGGAGAGAGGATGATCAGCGGAATTCCAGGTCCAGCTCAGACCAGTAAATGTCACTATAATCGCAGGTAGTTTCAGAGTGTGATCACTGGCTCATTGTCTGGAAAATGTTCCCAAGTCCAGCGGGACATCTCCCAGGAGCTTTCAGCATAATCCCTCCCACCTCCCTCTCAGACCCCCTCCCAACCTCTCACCCCCTCTCCCTCATCCTTCCCTCCCACCTCCTCACCCCTCCTCCCTTCCCTTCTGCCCACCCGCTCTCATTCTTCCCCTGCTCCCATTCCCCCCCCCCATTTTACCCTTTCTCATTCCTCCCCCCTGCTCCCATTACCCCCCACTCTCATTATCCCCCCTCGTTCCCAGCCCCCACCTTCGCTCCCGTTCCCCCCGCTCCTATTCCCCCTCTGTTCCCATTCCCCTCCCCTCGCTCCCATCCCCACCCTGCTCCCATTCACCCCCACTTCCATTCGCCCCCGCTCCCATTTCCCCCCCCCCCTGCTCCCATGTCTCTGTCGCCACCTCCTGGCAGCTCCTGGCTGAGTTCTAACCTGAGGGGCTGGAGGGCGGAGAGAGCGGAGCGGGAGCGGGGGCTCTGAGATGACTAGCTGTGACCAGCTTTCCACATTTACTGACAGCAGAGGGTTTCTGAAAGGGTATTGGGGGGTGGGGGGGGGGGTTGGGGGATTTGGGAGAGGGGGGCACTGATGGCTGTGGATTGATGTCAATACTGAAAGATAGATCCCTGAAATCTGCTCCACTTCGCCAGTGAACCCATTGACCTGCTGGATCTTCCTCACAGAATCAGAACCCCAGCCAGCACAGGAGGCCATTCAGCCCGTTGATGGGGCTGTCTCATTAACCTGCTGTCCTCAGCCTGAATTTTTCTGCCTTCAAACATTTCTCCAGTTCAGGTTTGAAAGCTGTTATTGAATCTGTTTCCGTCGCAGCCTCAGGCAGAGCATCCTAGGTCACAGTAACTGCAGAGTAAAAGCAGATTCTTCCTGTTACATCTGCTTCTTTCACCAATCGCCTTAAATTGTGTCCTCTTGTTACCGACCATCCCACCACTGGAAACATTAATTACTCCAAAACCGGGCGTGATTTTCAGCATCTCGACTCAATCTGGCTTCCTTTTAGTTATAAAGCAATGTAGAGTGGGCAGAGCAAGCTCTTAATCTATTCCAATTGAATCCAAGTTTATTGATTAGTAAGGCTTACGTTAACACTGCAGTGAAGTTACTGTGAAAATCCCCCAGTCGCCACACTCTGGAGCTGTTCTGGTACATTGAGGGAGAATTTTGCATGGCCAATGCACCTAACCAGCATGGCTTTGGAATGTGGGCGGAAATCGGAGCACCCAGAGGAAACCCAGCCAGAGAGGAGGAATGTCCTTTACTCTGGCGCAGTAAGAAGGCTCACAATACCAGGTTAAAGTCCAAGCTTTCAGAGTGTCATTCCTTCTTCAGTTGTGTTCACAAACAGGGCATATAAAGCCACAAACTCAATTTACAAGATAATGGTTGGACACTAAGGGCAATTTTAGCATGGCCAATCAACCTAACCCGCACATCTTTGTACTGTGGGAGGAAACCGGAGCACCCAGAGGAAACCCACACAGACACAAGGAGAATGTGCAAAATCCACACAGACAGTGATCCAAGCCAGGAATCAAACCCAGGTCCCTGGAGCTGTGAAGCAGCAGTGCTAATCACTGTGCTACCGTGCTGCCTGCACTTGTGTGACTCAAGTTAGCTACAGGTCAGCCTGTCCATCCCCTGACTATCGAAACTGCTGTGATGACTTAATTCCCATACATGTCCCACACTGCCATGTTGTGCTCTACACTGTAAGGGGCATTGCCACCCTTAGCTTGCAGCACAGAATCCCAGTGTGAAGGTGAACACTGCTGGAGGATTGTTTTTCTCAGTTTTTTATTCAGTCCAAATTCCAATTGAATCCAATTCATGGTCCCCACTGGACAAGATCCAAGCTGACAACATGAGGCACTGCACCACATTTCGGGCTCGATCTGAGGGTTGATAATGCAGAAGGATTTTTACACATTTGCTTCTCCCTGCATTGCTGGGAGACCATGTACTTACCTGAACTCTGCATCTTCTTTGTGAGCACCCCCTGGAATGTAGGCGGCATGGTGGCACAGCGGTTAGCACTGCTGCCTTACAGCACCAGGGACCCGGGTTTGATTACCGCCTTGGGTCATTGTCTGTGTGGAGTTTGCTCATTCTCCCCGTGTCCGCATGGATTTCCTCCAGTTTCCTCCCACAGTTGAAAAGATGTGCTGGTTGGGTGCTTTGGCCATGCTAAATTCTCCCTCAGTGTACTTGAACAGATGCTGGAGCGTGACGCCTGGGGGATTTTCATAGTAACTTCATAGCAGTGTTAATGTAAGCCCACTTGTGACACGAATAACTGTCTGGTGTGATTGTGTAGAGTTTGCATTTTCCCCCTGTGTCTGTGTGGGTTTCCTCCGGGTGCTCCGATTTCCTCCCACAGTCCAAAGATGTGTGGGTTAGGTGGATTGGCCATGCTAAATTGCCCCTTAGTGTAAGGAGAATTAGTTAGGGTAAATATGTGGTGTTATGTGAATAGGACTTGGGTGGGATTGTTGTTGATGTAGGCTCAATGGACCGAATGGCCTCCTGCACTGTAGGAATCCGTGATTCTACAAAGTTCTGTGTGTTCCAGAACTTCACTTCTGGAGGAATGTACATTGTCCAGCTGATCCACTCTGAATCCCATCGTTCATTCACCCAATAAGAACATCGTTAGTGTCGATCCGGATCAAATCCAGTTTCAAACCTGACTTTAAAAGAATGAAGCTAAAAACACACACAGCCTCCAGAAGCTTGGAGAGTCTCCCAAAATGCGGCCGATTGAAAAGAAAAATCCTTTTGTGTTTTTATTCTTGATGTGATAATTTCCACGAAACATTTCTTGGGGAAACCTTCAGCTTTTTATCTCCATATCGGAAAGCTGTATACTGCGGAGAAATGTCTCCATTGCTGCATTTACAGACTGCAGACCGGGCTTGGGGAATGCAGCGGGAATTATTGTTCAGGAATGGATAAATCCGCACTGCTTAATGTGAGGGAGACAGCGCGGGGGGCTGGAGGGGTGGGGGGGAATGTTGTGGATGGATGAGGATTTATTCCCGGGACAGTCCCGCTGGGAGCAGGGAGGGAGGGTGACCCTCTGCAGAGATAAAGCTGCAGGTCATTTCTCCCGATGTGGAGATGCCGGTGTTGGACTGGGGTGAAGACAGTAAGGAGTCTCACAACACCGGGGTTATTGGGTAATAAACCCCGAAAGCTTGTGGGTTTACTATCAAATAAACTGGCTGGACTTTAACCTGGTGTGTGAGACTTCTTACTGTGTCCCCCCCGACAGAGTTGCATGGGGGGGGGGGGTGCGGGGGTGCGGAGAGAGTGCGGGGTGGGGGACATTTTGGGGGGGGGCGGGGGGGTGGGAGGCAGTGTGGGAGGGAGGGTGGGGGATAGTGTGTGTGAGTGGGGGGGGCAGTGTGAGTGGGGGGCAGTGTGTGTGAGTGGGGGGGCAGTGTGTGTGAGTGGGGGGCAGTGTGTGTGAGTGGGGGGGCAGTGTGTGAGTGGGGGGCAGTGTGTGTGAGTGGGGGGGGCAGTGTGTGTGAGTGGGGGGTAGTGTGTGAGTGGGGGGGGCAGTGTGTGTGAGTGGGGGGTAGTGTGTGTGAGTGGGGGGGGCAGTGGGGGGCAGTGTGTGTGAGTGGGGGGCAGTGTGTGTGAGTGGGGGGGCAGTGTGTGAGTGGGGGGTAGTGTGTGTGAGTGAAGGGGGCAGTGGGGGGCAGTGTGTGTGTGTGGGGGGCAGTGTGTGTGAGTGGGGGGGGCAGTGTGTGAGTGGGGGGGGCAGTGTGTGTGAGTGGGGGGGCAGTGTGTGTGAGTGAGGGGCAGTGTGTGTGAGTGGGGGGGGCAGTGTGTGAGTGGGGGGCAGTGTGTGTGAGTGGGGGGCAGTGTGTGTGAGTGGGGGGGGCAGTGTGTGAGTGGGGGGGCAGTGTGTGTGAGTGGGGGGGCAGTGTGTGTGAGTGAGGGGGGAGCAGTGTGTGAGTGGGGGGCAGTGTGTGTGAGTGGGGGGGCAGTGTGTGTGAGTGAGGGGCAGTGTGTGTGAGTGGGGGGGCAGTGTGTGTGAGTGGGGGGCAGTGTGTGTGAGTGGGGGGCAGGGTGTGAGTGGGGGGGGCAGTGTGTGAGTGGGGGGGCAGTGTGTGTGAGTGGGGGGCAGGGTGTGAGTGGGGGGGGCAGTGTGTGAGTGGGGGGGCAGTGTGCGTGAGTGGGGGGGGCAGTGTGTGTGAGTGGGGGGGCAGTGTGTGTGAGTGGGGGGGCAGTGTGTGTGAGTGGGGGGGCAGTGTGTGTGAGTGGGGGGGAGCAGTGTGTGAGTGGGGGGCAGTGTGTGTGAGTGGGGGGCAGTGTGTGTGAGTGGGGGGGCAGTGTGTGTGAGTGAGGGGGGAGCAGTGTGTGAGTGGGGGGCAGTGTGTGTGAGTGGGGGGCAGTGTGTGTGAGTGGGGGGGCAGTGTGTGTGAGTGAGGGGCAGTGTGTGTGAGTGGGGGGGCAGTGTGTGTGAGTGGGGGGGGAGCAGTGTGTGAGTGGGGGGCAGTGTGTGTGAGTGGGGGGCAGTGTGTGTGAGTGGGGGGGCAGTGTGTGAGTGGGGGGGCAGTGTGTGTGAGTGAGGGGGCAGTGTGTGTGAGTGAGGGGCAGTGTGTGTGAGTGGGGGGGCAGTGTGTGTGAGTGGGGGGGCAGTGTGTGAGTGGGGGGCAGTGTGTGAGTGGGGGGGCAGTGTGTGTGAGTGGGGGGGCAGTGTGTGTGAGTGGGGGGGCAGTGTGTGAGTGGGGGGCAGTGTGTGTGAGTGGGGGGGCAGTGTGTGTGAGTGGGGGGGCAGTGTGTGTGAGTGGGGGGCAGTGTGTGTGAGTGGGGGTGCAGTGTGTGAGTGGGGGGGGAGCAGTGTGTGAGTGGGGGGCAGTGTGTGTGAGTGGGGGGCAGTGTGTGTGAGTGGGGGGGCAGTGTGTGTGAGTGGGGGGCAGTGTGTGAGTGGGGGGCAGTGTGTGAGTGGGGGGCAGTGTGTGTGAGTGGGGGGGCAGTGTGTGAGTGGGGGGCAGTGTGTGTGAGTGGGGGGGCAGTGTGTGAGTGGGGGGCAGTGTGTGTGAGTGGGGGTGCAGTGTGTGAGTGGGGGGGGAGCAGTGTGTGAGTGGGGGGCAGTGTGTGTGAGTGGGGGGGCAGTGTGTGAGTGGGGGGCAGTGTGTGTGAGTGGGGGGGCAGTGTGTGAGTGGGGGGGCAGTGTGTGTGAGTGGGGGGGGCAGTGTGTGTGAGTGGGGGGCAGGGTGGGGGCTGAGGTTTGATTCAATCCCCTTCGAGCAACAGTTGGGACTGAGGGGGGGGGGGGTGGATCAGGTGAGAGCAGCTGAGAGTGACCCCCCCACTGCCCGGGTGGCAGGGCCTCACCCACAGCATCCCCCCCTCCCCCGGGATCCCTGCCCCTCCCCCAAGATCCTCTCCCCCCGGGACCCCCTCCCCCCGGGACCCCCTCCCCCCGAATCCCCTCCCCCCGGACCCCCTCCCCCCGGGACCCCCTCCCCCCGGGGACCCCCTCCCCCGGGACCCCCTCCCCCGGGACCCCCTCCCCCCGGGATCCCCTCCCCTCGGACCCCAAAACAGTTGATTGCTTTTTCCGGGTCAAGTTGCCCCGAGCCGGGGAATGGGGGGGAAATTGGTGTAACCGCCCCCCCCCCCCCAGCCGGATTATGTGTCCCCGGGGTTAGGGAGGGGGTCTCTGTCCCAGGGGTGGGGATTTATGTGTCTCGGAAGTGGGGGGCTTCTCCATCCCTCGGGGTGGGGGGGCTGGGGTCTCTCTCCCTGGGGGTGGGGGGCGGATGGGGTCTCTCTCCCCGGGGGTGGGGTCTCTGTCCCCGGGGGGTGGGGGTGTTGATCCCCGGGGTTGGGGGGGTGATCATTGGGGGTGGGGTCTCTCTCCCCGGGGGTGGGGTCTCTCTCCCCGGGGGTGGGGTCTCTCTCCCTGGGGGTGGGGTCTCTGTCCTTGGGGGTGGGGTCTCTCTCCCCGGGGGTGGGGTCTCTGTCCTTGGGGGTGGGGTCTCCCTCCCCGGGGGTGGGGTCTCTCTCCCTGAGGGTGGGGTCTCTGTCCTTGGGGGTGGGGTCTCTCTCCCCGGGGGTGAGGTCTCTGTCCTTGGGGGTGGGGTCTCTCTCCCCGGGGGTGGGGTCTCTCTCCCCGGGGGTGGGGTCTCTGTCCTTGGGGGTGGGGTCTCTCTCCCCGGGGGTGGGGTCTCTCTCCCCGGGGGTGGGGTCTCTCTCCCCGGGGGTGGGGTCTCTCTCCCCGGGGGTGGGGGTGTTGATCCCCGGGCCCCTCCCAGCTCCGGGGGGGGCGGGCCCGGCCCCGGGCTCGGGTATAAAGCGGTGCCGGGCGGTGGGTCCGCAGACCGGGGGCAGCCGCTCCCTCCCTCCGCCGCTTCCCCGATGCTGCCGCCCGGGCTCCCGCTGCTGCTGGCCGGCGGCTGGGCGCTGCTGGCCGTGGCCGAGCTGCCGCTGCCCGGGAGGCCGATCCGCTGCCCGCCCTGTTCCCGGGAGCAGAGAGCCGGCTGCCCGGTACCGCAGGGCTGTGAGGAGCTGGTCCGGGAGCCGGGCTGCGGCTGCTGCGGGACCTGTGCCCTGGCCAAGGGGCGGCACTGCGGCGTCTACACCGCCCGCTGCGGCTCCGGCCTCCGCTGCTTCCCCCGGCGGGGCTGCCAGAGGCCCCTTCACTCACTGATGAGCGGCCGGGGGGTCTGCATGGAGCCCCCCGACACAGAGAGCACCGGAGGCGGCGGACAGAGACAGCCAGGTACCGGGGCTGGGGGGGGGATACAGGGGCCTGGGGGGAGGGGGGTGTCTAGGGGAATGGGGGGGGGGGAGAGTGTTGGGGGGGAGGGGGGGTGAACCATTGGAGACTGAGAGGGTGAAATGGTTTCTGTTGCACGGGAGGAGTGAGTGTGGAATGGGATGTGTTTCTCTGGGTGAACGGGCTGAACGGTCAGTGTGTCTGTGTGGGTGAGGGTGTGTGTGTCAGGGTGAGTGTCAGGGTGAATGTGTGAGGGTGAATGTCAGGGTGTGTGTCAGGAGGATTTCCATTGGAAAAGAGACACTGGCTGTCTGAGACAGGGGGAGAGTGATTCAGAGTTTCGGATATATCCCAACGATCAGATTATTGTAAATCCTCGCATCAGATTACTCCGTTGATATTGAACTCAGTATTGATCCATTCCGACACAGTTACACTCCTGTTCAACTGATGAAAAGGTGAATTTTTGATCATTTAATTGCAGTAGTTTTACTCGGAGTCTCAGACTGGCGCTGCCCCCACACCATTCGCTGCTCAGATCCCGATTTCCTCTCGGATATATTTCCACTTCAAAGATTTAGTTAATTCGCTCCTAACCTGACTTCCAGCTGCTCAGAGCTCCTTTCCCACCTGTTATTGGGCTTGGCACATTTCAGGAATTCAGGTTTGGAAGGACAGAGCCCGCACTCTCTCAGCCCTGGGATTGAATGAAGTTTAGTGTCAGGTGGGACATCTCTGAATAGCTTCAGAAACATCCCTCGCTCAGTGAGCAGTGTGCCCAGACACCAGCCCCGGAGTGTGGCTTTGTGCAGAGAGTGACAATTGGTTCACACTCTCAGGCAGGGAAAGCTCAGACTGTAGTAGCTCCGATGTGGAGATGCCGGCGTTGGACTGGGGTAAGAAGTCTCACAAGAGTCCATTTTGGCAGAACCAACGGGATGAATGAGTACACTATCAAGGGCAGGAGTCTTGGTAGTGTTGAGGAGCAGAAGGATCTTGGGGTCCAGGTCCACAGGACTCTTAAATCGGCCTCGCAGGTGGAGGAGGTGGTCAAGAAGGCGTATGGTGTACTGGCCTTCATTAATCGAGGGATTGAGTTTAGGAGTCGGGAGGTAATGCTGCAACTTTATAAGACCCTTGTCAGGCCTCATTTGGAGTACTGTGCGCAGTTCTGGTCGCCTCACTATAGGAAAGACGTAGAAGCTATTGAAAGGGTACAGAGGAGATTTACAAGGATGTTGCCTGGACTGGGAGGCATGCCTTATGAAGTTAGGTTGAGGGAACTGGGTCTCTTTTCCCTGGAGAGACGTAGGTTGAGAGGCGACCTGATAGAGGTTTATAAAATGTTGAGAGGAATAGATAGGGTGGATTCTCAGAGGCTATTTCCCCGGGTTGAAATGGTCGCTACGAGAGGACACAGGTTTAAGGTGCGGAGAGGAAAGTACAGAAGTGATGTTAGGGGTAAGTTTTTCACACAGAGGGTGGTGAGTGAATGGAATCGGCTGCCGTCAGTGGTGGTAGAGGCGAACTCGCTGGGGTCTTTTAAAAGACTTCTGGATGAGTATATGGGATTTTATGGGATTGGGGGTTATAGATAGGTGTTGATGTGATCGGCGCAACTTGTGGGCTGAATGGCCTGTTTGTGCTGTAGTGTTCTATGTTCTATGTTCTAAGACCAGGTTGGTAGCTGCTTTCGGAGCTGTTGTGTTTGTGAACACAGTTCATCACTCACTTGATGAAGGAGCAGTGCTAAAATAAACCTGTTGGGCTTTAACCCGGTGTTGTGAGACTACTTACTGTAAAGCTCCAACAGACATCGCTCACACAAACCCTGTCCTGACTGGGAGGTAAACAGACGTTTAAATCAAACTCCAAAAGGCAATTCTTCCCCTTTGCTGACTGTGAAACAATGTGAAAGGTGACTGAGTGAGTCTCTGCTATGGGGAATCTGAGACACTCTCTGCCATTATTACTGCACCTATCGCTATCTATCATCAAGGACGGGTTTGAGCACCCCCCCCGCCCCACCCCCGTTCCTGTCTCTGATGAAGATGTTTTAAAAAGTCTAATTTTAACCTTGATAAAGTCCTCGCTGCCATCTCAGAAGGAGAGAAGATCATCTTTGTGGCAGGCTTTGGTGCCAGGGTTTATTGGGATTCTGATATCTGCAATGGAATCACTGGATGGCTCATTCCAGTGGTGTCCTCTTGCTGAGAAAGTGTGCTCAGGAATATTGGAATTAGGAGCAGAAGTCAGTGAATTCAGCCCTCTGAGCCTGCTCCGCTCATCAATCAGATCATGACTGATCCCTCCCTGGTCTCAAATCCACCTCCCCAACTGTTCCTCTTATCCTATTTTATTAGAAATATATCTATCTCCTTCTTGAAACAATTCAATGATTCAGACTCCACCAGTGAGTTCAAGCTCAAACTGTTTAATTTCCCCTCATTCGTCAACCCTTTCACCCCCGGAATCAATCTGGTGAACATTCTCTGAACTGCCTTCAATGCCACCACATCCTTCCTCAAATAGGGAGACCAAAACTGGACACAATCCTCCAGACATGGTCTCACCAACACCCTATACAATCACAACAACACTTCTCTACTTTTATACCCCAGTCCCTTTGCAATAAATGCCAACATCCCATTTGCCTTTTTTATTACGTGCTGCACCTACATACCGACTTCCTGTGATTCATGAACACAGACACCCTGATCCCTCTGCCTGGATACATTTTGAATCTGCTTTCCATTCAGGTAATAATTTGCCTTTCTATTTTTTCTGCCAGAATGGACAACCTCACAGTTATCCACATTAAACTTCAGCTGCCAAATTTTGGCCCATTCTCCTGGCCTATATCCATCTGTAAAATCTTTATATCCTCTTCACTGCCTGCTTTCCCACCTATTTTAGTGCCATCTGCAGATTTTGCTATGTTACACTCTGTCCCTGCTCACAGATCATTCATTTGGATTGTAAACAGTTGAGGTCTGAGGACTGACTCCAGCAACACCCCGTTACTTACATTTCGCCAGAAGGACCCATTTATCCTGACCCTCTACCTTTTGTCCATCAGCCAATCCTCAATCCAATCCAATACTCTACCCCCAATTCCCTGTGATCTCACCTCCTGGATCAGTCTTTCCTGTGGCACTTGTCAAACACCTTCTGGAACTCTAGGTATAGCACATCCCCAGGTTCCCCACTATCCACCTTGCTTGTTATGTCCTCAAAGACCTCAAGCAAGTTTGTCAAGCATGGCTTTCCCTTCACAAAACCATGCTGACAGTGGTGGATTGAGCTTTGCCTTTCCAAATACTCATTCATCTCCTCCTTAATGATTGATTCCAGCAACTTCCCCACCACAGAGGTCAAGCTAATCGACCAATAGTTTCCTACTTTTTGCCTCCTTTTTGAATACAGAGCATCACACTAGCATGTTTCCAATCCACTGGGATCTTACCAGAATCCAAGGAATTTTGGAATATCACAACCAATCCATCCACTATCTCTGCTGCCACCTCCTTTAATATCCCAGGGGCAAGACCATCAGGTCCTGGAATCCTACCTGCCTTTAAACCCATTAGTTTATTCAATACCTTCTCCCCAGTGATGGTTATTGCACCAAGTTCCTCTGCATTACCTACAGTTTTTGGAAAATTTTTATTATCCTCTACTGTGAAGACAGAGGCAAAATATTGGTTTAGTGTCTCTGCCATCTCTATGTTCCCCATTAGTACCTCAATGGTATCGTCCTCTAAAGGGCCATCAATTACTTTAGCTAATCTCTTCCTCTTTATATACTTATAGAAACTTTTGGTATCTGTGTTTATGTTTTCTGCTAGTTTCTTTTCATAGTTCATCTTAGATCTTTTGATTCTATTTTTAGTAGCCTTTGCTGAACTTTAACATTCTCCCAATCCTCCAGCTTGCCACTAACTTTTGCATTTGACACACTCTAGTTTTTGCCTTTATTATCCTTTTTGACTTTCTTGTCTAGCCATGGAACAGTTTCCTTCCTTTTATAATTCCTCTTCCTCTCAGGAAGATACTTTAATTGAGAGATATTCAATATCACCTGAACATCCAACATTGTTCCTCAACTATCCTGCTCTCAATTATTTGTTCCCAGTTTACTTGGGTCAACTCTTTCCTCAGGCCTGTGTAATTAGCTCTTCCCAATGCTGAAACTCTAGCATGGCACTCTGTCTTCTCTCGCTCAATCTGAATCTGAAACTGTGATCACTCTCTCCAAAAGGATCTTTAACAACAAGACTATTTATCAACCCTTTTCATTACATAATACTAAATCTAAAATAGCCTGCTCCCTGGTTGGTTCTGTAACATATTGCTCTAAGAAACAGTCAGCATGGTCTCCTTTTCACAAATATCCTCTTCCACCAGAAGGGCAAATATCAAAGCAGATGGAGACATCCTAGGGCAAAGCATTGGCACCTCCTGGAAAATGTCATTGTTCCAGTAAAACGTTAAAGTCCATGTGGTGCTGCACAGATCATTGACTTGTCTGATTGGAGATGATCATCCTGCTAATGCCAAGACATCACAAGACCCTAAAGTCCAAGAGGCAGAAGATCAATATCTCAGCCTGACTGAAGGGAGAATTCCAAATGCAGTACAAAATTAAAATGTGATGTCAACAGAGGCTCAAAATGTGATCCTGGGAACAGAACATTCAGAAAAATGAAAAAAAAAACATGTTCCCAGTGTGCTGTTTGTGGGATCTTGCTGTGCAGAAACTCACCTCTGTGTTCCCTACATTACAACAGTGAAAACGAGATTCACACCTCACTGGGACCTCCACAGCTTTTCAAAGGGGCTGGAGAAATGGAGATACGACTGCTGAATCTTTGGGGATTGAAGGTGTTGTGACATGTCGGTGTGTGGGTGGGTGCTGCAGTTGGGAGATGGGAGTTACTAAACAACTTGGCTGAGGCAGATACCCTGGCAGAGTTTGGGCTTTTCTCTGTGTTCCTGTCCTTGTGTGAGAGTACAGCTGGATTCCTCAGACAGCAGGGTCACATTACCTTGAAATGTGGTCATGTAGCTTATATCCTCACGCACAATATTCACAATGATTAAAAGCTTATTGTTTTGCAGTTCTTGTTGTGTTTCCAATATTAATGTTCAATTGCTGGTGTACATTTATTGAATGCATTGGCAAGGTGACCTCCAGAAACATTCAGAGAGGCCAGTCAGTGCCCTCCCTGTATAAACCTGTCTCCACGTCGCCTGTTCCTGCTCCATACAGAGTTCCCTTTGTGTAAAATGACAGGAAGTAGTTGCTTCCAATCCCCATGCCTGACAGGATAATGCACAGTGTTGGTTCGAAAGCCACTTCAAAAAGTGAATGGTTGTTGAGTCAGTGTTTACTGTAAACCCCAGCAGGGTAAATTGCCTCTGTCCAGATTTAACTTTCTATAATTCCAAAGTTGATCTTTTGGTGGTTCTTCCACTTTGAGTCTTTGGCCGAGTTTAAAATAAAAGGAATTTTCCAACGTACTTTCCTGAAAAGGTTAATGTCTTCCCACAGCCCAAACCCATTCTCTTTGGCTAACTCCAAGGTCAGATCTAGAATCATAACATCTGAAATAGTTGGCAGCTTCTGGTTTCAGACTCACTTTGATTCTACACATTTAACCACAACCTCCACTTAGGAACCTGATTTTCTTTTCACACTGCCAGTTTTGAAGAATACTTGGAGGGGCGGGGGGTAGAGAGAGAGCAGGAGCGTGAGAGAGGGACGGGGAGGGCAGGGAGACAGGAATGGGGGACTAAGGAGGGAGGGTGAGAGAGGAATGGGGACTGGGGGGAGGGTGAGAGAGGAAGAGGGTGAGGAGGAGGGTAAGGGAAGAATGGGGGAGTGGAGAGGAGGCGAGTGAATGAGAAAGCAGAGTAGAAATAGAAATCACTGTGGCACTTGTCACTGGGCTCCAGTAGGCTGAGTCTGTGATTGTAACAGGGAAGGTGGATGTTTCTGCTCCTCCTGCCTCAGTCACAGCAGCTCAGATCACCACACAGCAGAGGCCCCATAGTCAGCAAGCTTTCCTGCTTCTCCTGGTGTATTGGGGGGGAAATCGGGAAGGGGTCCAATTGCTTTACAAGAGTATCAGCTGGCTCTGAGTATGGTGGTTTCAAAGCAAAGTCTGTGCCAAATGGCACCGAACATGTAACACAGAGCTTCGAGAAAATGAAGATAATCATGAATAGTTCCAGTGAAAAACTATTGTCACTCTGTCCTGTCCTGCTCGCTTGCTCTCTCTCTCTGTGTTTCTCTCACTTGCTGTTTGTCATGTTCTGTTCTAACATGGGATTAATCCATTGAATCTCCCTCACACTATTCCCAAAATTCCAAAGCACAGACATGGTATCCTAACTGAAGTCTAAGCAATGAGTATCTGAAGCAAGACAGAGTCAAACCACTTGCCCTTAACAATCCATCAATCCCCACTATCAACAGAATCTAATGTAGGGGCAGCCCTGGGGGAGGGGGGATATCATTGTCCAGATTTAACCGGCCATTCATTAGCAATATTGTGGCTCTGGACAGATTGCTCCAGCTCCGTGAGGCAGTGTGAGAGGGGATGCACTGGGTAATTTGTGGAGAATCGGATGGGGATGTGTTAGATTTATTCACTGACATTTTCCCAACTCTGAGAGATTGTCCTGACACAAGCTTTGTCTCTGCCAAAACAATCAAAGTACTTAAAAGGGAAAATAGTCATCATGTGCAGTTCCAGCAAAACTCAGAGCTCCACACCGTCCCAGGGAATACAATTGCTGTACCATCCATACTATCCATCATAAAAATTCCCATCCTCACTCCTGTTCCTTCACTGTCACTGGGTCCACATTCTGGAACTCCCTCCCTTACAGCACTGTGGGTGTACCTACAACACATGGACTGCTGCTGTTCAAGAAGGCAGCTCACCACCACCTTCTCAAGGGGCAGTTAGGGATGGGCAATAAATGGTGGCCTGGTCAGTGAAGTTCTCAACCCATGAAATAATAAACAGGAAAAGGCAAAATAATCTGTTTTGTGTGAGAATGAATTGTCACGAGGTGGCACAACTTGCTGAGTGAGTGATGCAAATGGGGAACAGCTGGTGATTACTGATAACTAATCTCCAACCTAAAACCAACATTTCATCACAGAAGATAAACTGTAGCTTCAGAGAAGACGGAGGCGATGATTTCTTCTTCTTTAAAGCCACCTATTTATAACCAGGGAAAGGTTCTAAAGGACAGTCCAATCAAGCCAGGAACAGTGACAGGATCACAATCTGATGCCAGCACACAAAGTCACACTGGGCAGAGAGACGATAGTGAGTGTGAGTGTGGAGGCTGAGTGTGAGTGTGGAGGCTGAGCTGCAGAGGGAATGGCAGCCAGAGCCAGCGACAGACTCTGAGGAAATGCACAGCTGCTATGCCAGGAAGCTGAATAGAATGCAAGGGCAGCTGAGTGTGTGTCCTAGGCCAGGCTTGGATAGAGCGATATGTTTACTCAGTGTTTTGACGGTTCAATGAACGCTCTTCAGTACTCACTGCTGTTGAGATGATCAACTTGAAACCAGACACACCCTTCAGTTGCCAACTTTTTTACAATCTTCTTCACAAAATGAACTGTTTTTCTTTCCATGGTTTTACTGTTTGTCAGCCATGGTGTTCCTGGGCCGTTTGTCTTATTATACAATAATTGTATCGAATTGACACAGAAATAGGCCGTTTGATGATGATATTCCATATGGATCCCCTCCTGCCCCCTCTTCATCTCACCCTATCAGCAAAGTCTTTTACTTCCTCTGGTGTTTATCGTTCTACATTTTTCACCTCGACTAGCCCATCACAGTGAGTTCCACATTCTCACTGCTCTCAGGGTAAAAGGGGTTTTCCCTTATTCCTGGTTGGATTTATGATTGAATCTTTTGATCTGCCTCCAAATAGAAAAAATATTGGACTTTTCAGGTCCAGATGACCCTGTCAAAGCTTTGATAAAGGGTTATCTGGATTCGAAACCTCAGCTCTCTTCTCTCCTTACGAATGCTGCCAGACCTGCTGAGATTTTCCAGCATTTTCTCAGATTCCAGCATCTGCAGTAATTTGCTTTTATCCAGAAAAAATGTCTGCATGTTTACCCTGTCAAATTTCTCCCTATCTGTCACGCCTCTATCAGAACACCCATCGGTTTTCTTTTTTCTAGATAAAGTAAGGCAACACTGTTCACTCTTTCCTGAAGTATCTGTAACTATTCTGCTCCCCCACCCCCAACTGTATAGAATTCCCTCCCTCCTTATCCTTCTACCCTCTCCCAATCCAAGTCACCTCCACCCAGCCTGTGGATCAGAAGCCAGTCTGACGGTTATGATGATCTGAGGTGGGATGATCTCATTTTACTGTTGGGATGTTGTGGGCTCAGATGGATGTCCTGTGAATCTCTCAGGGTGAGACTGCCTCTGACATGAACCAGAACGCTGAAAGCCACGAAACTGACCTTGGTGGACTTTCCATTTCCTGTTTTGACCCTTTTCCTCTCGCTGGAATTGCCTGTCGGAAGTAAAGCTGGGATGATGGACATGGGGGCAGAGCAGGTTTGGACCAAGTCGGTGAGGATGATATTCAGGTTAACGGAGTACTGAGTTTCGTTGCAGTCAGCACCAGCCTCGATCGCTGTACCAAACTGACCAACGCCCCCTTAATACCAAAAGAGAAAATGCTGGAAAATCTCAGCAGGTTTGACAGCATCTGTAAGGAGGAGAGAAAAGAGCTGACGGTTTGGGTCCAGATGACCCTTTGTCAAAGCCTTTTCTCTTTTTTGGTTTCAGATTCCAGCATCTGCAGTAATTATTTCCCCTTTTAAATACCGTTCACCTCATCCACTCCCTGAGGGATCGGGTTCACACTCTCACCACTGTCTGGATAAAGACACTTCTCCTAAATTCCCTATTGGCTTTATAAGTAATTAGCTTAAAATGATGCCCTAGTTCTGATTCCACCTGCAAGTGGAAACATTCTCAATCTCTACCCAATTAAAACCCTAAAAATTTCAATAGGGTCACCCTTCACCTTTCAAATTTTGAAAGAAAAGGCTCCCAGCCTGTTCTGATATCATCCATTGTAAATCTGTTTTCTTGCAACCTCTCTAGCGCCCCTGCATTGAGTGTAGTTGTCAGTAAGATGTTAGTATTCTAACGATGAGGATTCTGCTCTCATATATAAGAAACCAGAGGACGTTGTGGGTTAAATACAAGATTTCCTAATGAGCTCTCAGTTTCCAATAATATTTCCACATCTGGTTCCCATTTTGTTTTTTATATCTGGATTCTCTTTGAGCTGCTGAAGGTCCCTGGATTCTGGTAATGCAACAATGGAACATGTTCCCCAGCACTCCATCAGCAATATCTGTCCTCCAGTTATACGAGAGATTTCTGTGTACAAATGGGACATACAATTCAAAAATACATCTTGCAGGAAGACTGCGTTCCTGCCAATACCTATCAAAGGGATTTGGACTGTGCTGATTCTTCCCGGGTTTATAAACAGCTCTGAAATTCTGAGAAATCCATAGAACTTTAGAACCCCCATAATGAGGAATGAGGTCATTTGGCCCATTGGGGTTGCACTGACTCTTTGAAAAAGCATCCATCTCCATAACCCAACCATGTACCATGGAAAATCCATTTAATCTGTACATCGTGGGACACTAAAGGGCATTTTGTAA
This sequence comes from Carcharhinus amblyrhynchos, assembly GCF_965287045.1. Taxonomy (NCBI): domain Eukaryota; kingdom Metazoa; phylum Chordata; class Chondrichthyes; order Carcharhiniformes; family Carcharhinidae; genus Carcharhinus; species Carcharhinus amblyrhynchos. Next base: position 40,681,658 of record NC_137350.1, on the reverse strand, counting down.
TAGCCAATCCACCTAACCACGACATCTTTGGTTAGTGAGAGGAAACTGGATCACCAAGGAAACCCACGCAGCTATGGGGAGAATGTGCAAACTCTACACAGACAGTCACCCAAGGCCCGATCGAACCCAGGTCTCTGGTGCTGTGAGAAAGCAGTGGGAACCACTGTACAATAGAAGAATTGTATCCTTTTCATTATCCCTGTTCATGTTAATTCAGCTCCCTCTACACTGTCCCCCTCAAACACTCCCAGGACAGGCACAGCACGGGGTTAGATACAGAGTAAATCTCCCTCTACACTGTCCCCATCAAACACTCCGAGGACAGGGACAGCACAGGGTTAGATACAGAGTAAAGCTCCCTCTACACTGTCCCCCATCAAACACTCCCAGGACAGGTACAGCATGGGGTTAGATACAGAGTAAAGCTCCCTCTACACTGTCCCCCATCAAACACTCCCAGGACAGGTACAGCATGGGGTTAGATACAGAGTAAAGCTCCCTCTACACTGTCCCCATCAAACACTCCCAGGACAGGTACAGCACGGGGTTAGATACAGAGTAAAGCTCCCTCTACACTGTCCCCCCCATCAAACACTCCCAGGACAGGTACAGCACGGGGTTAGATACAGAGTAAAGCTCCCTCTACACTGTCCCCCATCAAACACTCCCAGGACAGGTACAGCACGGGGTTAGATACAGAGTAAACTGTATACTGAATGATTATGTAGCCTGTACTAATGTACTTGTTACAGACAAGACAGAGCGAGAAACCTCTCCTCCTCGCCTCCCATCTGTGAGCAGAAGGCTTTGTGAATTTTTGATTACCTCTGTGGTGAGTTTTCTCAAACACCCGGTTTGTGTGATTCACTTTAGCAATAACCCGCAGCCAGCTCTCATTCTCCTGAACTCAGCGTGTTAGTTTATTCAGATTCAAACCTGGGGAAAGTGTGTTTGTAACTTCCCATCTCGTCAAGCGCAGGGTAAATGGAAAAGGGAGGTTTGCAAGTATGTATAGTGACTGTATCAGAACCGCAGCAAGGAATGTTATATCAATTTCCAAAGTCCAGTGAGAAGTTCTTAACACTTCGGAGTTTGGGTTCAGCTGTCTGCAGTTATAGCCTTCCCACTCAGCTGGTGCTGATACTGGAGGATGAGGGAGATGCACAGAGACTGGGTCAGCTCTGTATAAATCTCCAGCAGAGACAGACTTCAGGGAGCAAGCTGCTGTTTGGGCGGGGGAGGGGTTGGAGGCGACGGTAGGATCTCAGTCGCCCCCGGGGCAGCGCGGCCCCTCCCCGGGGTCTCCGTCCCCGCACCTCCGCCCACCCCCCCCCCCCCCCCCGGGCAGCGCTGCCCCCCCCCCCCGGGCAGCGCTGCCCCCCCCCCCCCCGGGCAGCGCTGACCCCCCCCCGCCCCCCTCCCCGGGCAGCGCTGCCCCCCCCCCCCGGGCAGCGCTGACCCCCCCCCCCGCCCCCCTCCCCGGGCAGCGCTGACCCCGGGACTGGTTTTGCTGCTGCTTTGCGGGTTGTTTTTGGCTCCGGAGGAAAGAAATCCCAGAATCTGCTCCTTCGATAATTGATAACAGTTGGACAGAACACCTGGAAGCTATTACTGGGGTAAATCAGCCTGCCTGTGGAGTCAGCAACTTGCTGTAATGAGCATACAGTCTGTCTTTTTATATTTTATCTTTTTATTTCTTGGGCAGGTCTTGTGAAATCCACACATTCCTGTGCTGATTTTCAGCTCACTTGAGTTCTAACAGCTGTCCTGTGACCGCTGTGTCTCTGCCAGGCTGCTAGAACTTACCTCAATTTGGGAGCAAAAATATACTTGACCAAGATACCAAATCCTGGCTCGGACAGGGTGGCTGGGTGGAGTGGAGGTGTCGGGTTGAGCCCCTCACTCACTCCCAGGACAGGATACGTTTTCATTCCAACTATCAACTTTCCTCTGTCTCCTGCTGATCCTGACCTTGGCCCCCAGTTGGAAAGCTGTCTCCGGAAGCCCTGTTCCAATGAAGGATGGCGGGTGGGCCAGTGGAGTGGGAGGTCCAACAGGAAGGCTTGTGATGATCTTTGACCAGTAGCCACTGTGGGAGAGATGCTGGAGAGGGCGCGTGGTGTTTGCACATTCTCCCCATGTCTGTGTGGGTTTCCTCCGGATACTCTGGTTTCCTCCAAAGATGTGTGGATTGGCCATACTAAATTGCCCCTTAGTGTCCTGGGATGTGTAGGTTAGAGGGATTAGTAGGGTAAATATGTGGAGTAGTGGGGGTAAGATCTAGGTGGGATTGTTGTTGGTGCAGACTTGATGGGCTGAATGGCCTCCTTCTGCACTGTAGAGTTTCTATGATTCTATAAGGCCAGGAACCCTCCCACAAGAATAGTGACCGAGTCAGAGTGTGGAGCCTCCAGGCCACTTGCTGCTGTACTGTGCTGCTGGCTAAACTGGTGCAAAATGGCCCCTACAACTGCCTGAGTTGTCTTTGTGTCTTCATGGAGTGGACATCATCCCTGGCAGTGCCCCCCAAGAGTCAGGAATGAGCCCGGGAGCCATCTTCACCCAAAGTCTCATTGCCACCTTGAAGGCCAGGGAAATTCTGTCCCATGTCTCTGTCTGTGTCTCTTTGTATCTCTCTCTCTGTCTCGGTCTTTCTCAGTCTATCTGTCTGTCTGTCTGTCTCTCTCTCTGTCGGTCTTTCTCAGTCTCTCTCTCTGTCTCTCTGTCGGTCTCTCTCCGAGCAGCTGCTGCTAAATCTGAAATAAAAAGACAGTTCCTGATTTTTGGGCCATGTGTCCTTTTATGAATCTCAGACGAGGTTGTGTAAAGTTGAGAATGTGTGTGTAAACTCTGACACAGTGATGCAGTTAACACTGGAATTGTTGGTGTGACACAATGGTCAGAACTTTCTGTTCAAGCTCTGAGCTGGACTGAGAGCCCGAGTTGTCCAGCTGCTGAGAGTGAATGAGTTTGAATTCTGCTCCCTTTAAAAAGGGCATGTGCTTTTATGGTGATCTGAGTGTTTGGGAGCACACTCTTAATAGGATGTGTCTTTAAGCTCCTGTTACAATGGCCCATTACAGAACAGTGATTGAATCTAAAGGAGCTGCTTTCCTGAAGGTGGTACAGTTACAGGTGGTGGTATAGGTACAGGCCTGGTTCTGGTAGTGGTACAGGCAGAAGTATTGTTACAGGCAGTGATATAGTACAAGCAGTGGTACAGTTGCTGTTGGTCAGCACAGCTTGTCTTTCTGATTTGAATGGATGAATTCTGGTTTTGGCAAGAGGGTGAGTAACTCTGATGTGGCAGAATCAAAAATTCACAAAGCACTGTGCTCACAGATAGGTGAGGAGGAAAGAGATTTATCGCTCTTTGTTGTCTGTAACAACCCTCCAATGGCCTTCATTAGTGCAGAACTATAGTCATTTAGTATATAGTTTACTCTGTATCTAACCCCATGCTGGGAGTGTTTGATGGGGACAGTGCAGAGGGAGCTTTACTCTGTATCTAACCCCATGCTGTACCTGTCCTGGGAGTGTTTGATGGGGACAGTGTGGAGGGAGCTTTACTCTGTATCTAACCCCGTGCTGTCCCTGTCCTGGGAGTGTTTGATGGGGGACAGTGTAGAGGGAGCTTTACTCTGTATCTAACCCCGTGCTGTACCTGTCCTGGGAGTGTTTGATGGGGGACAGTGTAGAGGGAGCTTTATTCTGTATCTAACCCTGTGCTGTACCTGTCCTGGGAGTGTTTGATGGGGACAGTGTAGAGGGAGCTTTAGTCTGTATCTAACCCCTTGTACTCAGACTTCAAACAGGAATTGCTGCCAGATTGAGTAGAGCGTTCCCTGAGTGTTAATGAATAACTGTTAACTCACACGAGGAGCTGTCTTTGGGAGCAGTGCTCTGTGACAGCAGTTTCTGAGCTCAGTGCGGCCCCCAGTATTCCACTCCACCCTCCTATTGAACACTGAGAGCAGGGCAACTGCCAAGTTCCTCCCAGGCTGCCAGCACTCAAGCTCTGGAGGGTAATGGGCAGACACGAGGGATATTTCAGAACGTTAATGTTCAGGGCAGGGTCATGCTGTGTCCTGGCAATGTTGTAATTCTTCCTTTGCCAATAAAAAGTTGCCTCAGTTTCACCAATGTAGTCGGTCCCAGCTGACGAGTTACTGGTGTATCTGCATTTCCCACCTGCTCCCATCCCCTCTCTCTGTTGCACTGTTCAGATTGATCATGGCTCATTTTCCAGCTTTAATTCCAGAACCCTTCGTTCCCTTACCCCCAAAATATCCGGCAGTCTCAGCTTTGCAATTCTCCCTTGCTGCCTGTGATGTGGGTCTGATATCAAGGGGAGTGGCTGCAGTGCGGCGCGGTGGGGGCCCCGCTCTCCCGGCGGGTGCGGCGCGGTGGGGCCCCGCTCTCCCGGCGGGTGCGGCGCGGTGGGGGCCCCGCTCTCCCGGCGGGTGCGGCGAGGTGGGGGCCCCACTCTCCCTGGCAGTTAGGAAGTGTTTGCTTTGTGAGTGGGTGACCTGTGGTGATGTGATGGGTTTACAGAGTGTGATAGACTCTGGGGAATTACTGCAGGAATTTCTGCTCTCGAGTTTTGATCTGATTGGTGTCTAATCGAGGCATCAGATTGCCAGCGACTCTCTTCTGAAATTGCTGGAGTGATTTGGTTCATCAGGACTGAGAACCTCTGCTGCTCTTTGGACTGATGCTAAGTGTGTCCAGACCGGGGTAATTGGTGCAGCACCTTTACCTGAGCTCGGAGACTGGGAGACAGTGGGATCTGCTTCCTGATAGTTTGCATTTGGTACAGAGCCATTCAGAACCATCTGTATCTCATTAGCTGAAACAACAGTCAGAGTTGTGGGAAAGAGAGAGGACACACAGCCAGGCGCCAGTCTGATCATTATCCTGTGACCCCTGCTGTAAATGTGTGTGTGTGTGTCATTGCGTGAGTGTGTGTCATATCTCTGTGTCTCTCTCTGTCTCCCTACCTCTTCCTCTCTCCTGCTGTGTCTATCTTTTTTTCTGTACCTTTCCCTCTACATGTTTGCCTGTCTCTCTGTATCTCTGTTTCTCTATGTGAGTGTCTCCCCTCCACTCCCTGCCACCGAGCTGGGGTCCGGGGCGGAAGATGGTCGTGGACACAGCCTCTGCGTCCAGGGCTCCAGCTTGTGCTTGTTGTCCCTCATATTTCACTACAGGAAATGAAGCAAAGGTCCTTTATCTCTGTGCTGACCCTGGCACCTGTGTGAAGCAGACAGTCCTGTAAAAATCCCTAAATGGACGGAGATCTGAATGTGTTCCTTTAGGAGACAGAGGGGTTGCTTGTTACTGGCAGTGACATCCTGTTCCCAGTCCCGGGAAAATCCCAAACTGTCCCAAAGGAGGCAGGATCTGATATAGCCATACCTCCCCCCCCCCAGTGTCACCCACCCTCTAATCCCACCCTCGCCGCAGGAGAAGAAATGGAATCTCGGACAATGAAAAATCAAATGGGGTAGCGAGGAAAATGCCAAGCCAGTTTTGGAAGCAGCCCCTCTCCACCCCCCCCATCCTCCCCTCTCCGCACCCCCCCATCCTCCCCCCTCCGCCCTGCCCCCTCTCTCTCTGTGTCCTTCCTTCTCTTGACCCTTGCAGGATGTAACAGCCTCTGGCAGTGATGCTGTGTTGTGGGTTCACTCTCTCTGGAGCTGCTTTTTCCAGTTCTGCTTCATAAAGTCTCAGCACAAACTGAATAGTTTTATCAAAGAAATTGAACTCCCAATCACAGGCGGCAGGTTTAAGATGTCACAGGATAAGATCTTTTGTTGTGTGGAGGGTTTGTGTTCTTTGCGGAAGAGCTTCCAGCTGGTTCCTTTTTCCCTTTATTTATTTTGATAAGATTAGTTTAAATATTCCAGCTCCGTGTTAACGATCAAAGCCTTGGCTTCACATTTCCATCGTGTTCTTTATTCACCCTCTTTACCCCAGAGTCTCATTCCCAGTGAGACATCCCCCTCTCTGTATTTGTCAGTTTTTAACATCAGACTGACCTCAGTGATAGGATAATTGGAATGCTGTGTGCTCCATGCCGGTGTGAGTGGCTGGAATTCCATTCTGGGAGAAATCTCCACCCAGTGAGGAAGGAATTGCCGTTTCTGCTGTCGGAAAGTTCCAGAGCTGCAGTTGAATGAGAATCCATTTGGGATACAGTCTCTCCATGTACACAGCAGCGCGTACACATGTAGCAGCCAGCGTATACACACACTTGATGGTTGGTCTCTTTGTCCATGGACCAGGTGTATCCTGCACCCACTAGCTCTCTCCCAGGATGAGTGGGTAAGGAAATGTCACTGAGTCAGGATAACTGTCACAGAGAGTGGGGAGAGGGAGTTGGGAATATCCCCAAACTGTTCCCCCTCTATTGCAAATGTCACACTGAGTCAGCAGAGAATTCACAACCTTGATTGTACAACTGAGAGGCTCTAATTCACAGGAAATAGTGACCAAGTAAAGTAAAAATAATGTTTATTAATGTTACAAGTAAGAATTACATTAACACTGCAATGAAGTTATTGTTAAAATCCCCGAATCCCCTCTCTCCGGCGCCTGTTCGGGTTACACTGAGGGAGAATTTAGCACGGTCAATGCTCCCTAACCAGCACATCTTTCAGACTGTGGGATGAAACTGGAGCACCCGGAGGAAACCCACGCAGACATGGGGAGAACATGCAGACTCCACACAGACAGTGACCCAAGCTGGGAATCAAACCCGGGTCCCTGGCGCTGTGAGGCAGCAGTGCCAACCCACTGTGTCACCGTGCTGCCCTGTTCTCCCCTAGAACATAGCAAGTTGAGGCTTTAATATTAGGAAAGGGTTTATTAGAATGGACATGGAGAAAAGGTTTCTGCTTTTGGACCTGAATATCAGACATTCCCAGAGAAATCCAATGGGGAATTCAGGAGAAATGTCTTTATGCAGAGAGTGGAGAGAATGAGGGGCTCGCTCCTGCGGGGAGGGTATGGGGCTCACTCCTGCGGGGAGTGGGGATGGTGGGGGGCTCGGTCCCACGGGGAGTGGGGAGGATGCGGGGCTCGCTCCCGCGGGGAGTGGGGAGGATGCGGGGCTCGCTCCCGTGGGGAGTGGTTGAAGTGAATATGTTTAAGAGGATGCTGCATAAAAATATGTTGGAGAAAGGAATAGAAGGAGATGCTGATAGGGTGAGAGGAGGTAGGGGTGGAATGTTAAAACTAGCATGGAGCAGCTGGGCAGAATGGCCAGTTTTTGTGCTGTAATGTCTCTGTAATTCTCTGCAGATTATTTTATCTCACAGAGTGCCACTGAGCAGTGCCGTGATCAGGAACACACTGATCCAGACAAAGAATTAGTGTCGGGAGGAAAGTGCGAGATGATTTTTCAGGTTCCGTTGAAACACACTCCGATTTTTATTCCTTTAAAAAGTTTGTATTTGTCAAGGTGATGTTTGAAATATAGAAATATAGACGGTAGGAGCAAGAGGGGTCATTTGGCCCTTTGAGCCTGCTCTGCCATTCATTACGATCATGGCCGAGCATCCAACTCAATCGCTAACCCTGCTTTCTCCCCATAACCTTTGATCCCATCCCCCCCTAGTGCAATATCCAACCACTCTTGAATACATTCAATGTTTTGGCAACTACTACTTCCTGTGGTAATGAATTCCACAGGCTCACCACTCTTTGGATGAAGAAATATCCCCTCACCTTCTAAATGGTCTATCAGGGCAGCACGGTAGCACAGTGGTTAGCGCTGCTGCTTCACAGCACTAGGGACCCAGGTTCGATTCCTGGCTTGGGTTGCTGTCTGTGTGGAGTTTGCACATTCTCCCCGTGTCTGTGCAGGTTTCCTCCGGGTGCTCTGGTTTCCTCTGAAAGGCGTGCTGGTTAAGGTGCATTGACCCGAACAGGTGCTGGAGTGTGGCAAGTATGGGAATTTCACAGTAACTTCATTGCAGTGTTAATGTAAGCCTTACTTCTGACTAATAAGTGTACTTTATTTACTTACTTATGAATCCTTAGACTGTGACTCCTGGTTCTGGGCTCCCCCAACCATCGAGGACATTCTCCCTACATCTACCCCTTAGAATTTTATAAGTCTCTATGAGATCACCCCTCATTCTTCTGAACTCCAGTGAAAACAATCCTAACCTAGTCAATCTCCCCTCATACATCAGTCCCACCATCCCTGGAACCAGCCTGGTAAACCTTCGCTGCTCTCCCTCGAGAGCAAGAACATCCTTCCTCAGAAAAGGAAACTAAAACTGTACACAATACTCTAGGTGTGGCCTCACCAAGGCCCTGTATAATTGTAACAACACATCCCTGCTCCTGTACTCAAAACCTCTCGCAATGAAGGCCAAAATTCCATTTACCTCCTTTCCCACCTGCTGCACCTGCATACTTACCTTCAGTGACTGGTGCACAAGGACACCCAGGTCCCTCTGCACACTCCCCTCTCCCAATTTACAGCCATTCAGGTAGTAATCTGCCTTCTTGTTTTTGCTTCCAAAGTGAATAATCTCACATTTATCCAAATTATACTGCATCTGCCATTGATTAGCCCACTTACCCAACCTGTCCAGATCGTTCTGAAGGATCTCTACATCCTCGTCACAGTTCACTCTCCCACCCAACTTGGTATCACCTAGAAACTTTGAGAAGTTACATTTTGTTCCCTCATCCAAATCATTAATATATATTGTGAATAGCTGGGGCCCCAGCACCAATCCCTGTACACCCCACTAGTTACTGCCTGCCAATTTGAAAAGCACTTGTTAATCCCTACTCTTTGTTTCCTCTCTGCAAACCAGTTTTCTGTCCATCTCAATACACTTCCCCTAATCCCATGCACTTTAATCTTGCACAATAGTGTCTTATACAGAACTCTGTCAAACACCTTCTGAAAGTCCAAATATACCACATCGACTGGTTCCTCCTTGTCAACTCACATCTTCAAAGAATTCCAACAGATTTGTCAAGCATGATTTCCCCTTCATAAATCCATGCTGACTCTGTCTGATCCTGCCACTGCTTTCTAAATGCTCTGCTATAAAGTTTTGATAATTGATTTGAATATTTCCCCACTGCCGTTGTTGAGTTTACTGATCTATAATTCCTGTTTTCTCTCTGCCTCCCTTTGTGAATATTGGAGTGACATTCGCTGCCCTCCAATCTGCAGGGACTGTTCCACAGTCTATAGAATCCTGGAAGATGACCACCAATGCATCCACTATTTCCAGAGCCACTTCCTTATGTACTCTGGGATGTAGACAATCAGGTCCTGGGGATTTATCCGCTTTCTGTCCCATCAACTTTCCTAGCACCATTTCTTTATAAATACTGATCTCTCTCAGTTCTTCCCTCTCACTAAATCTTGCATTCTCCAACATTTCTGGTATCTGATTTGTGTTCTCTTTTGTGAAGACAGAACCAAAGTATGTATTCAGTCGCTCGGCCATTTCTTTGTTCCCTATTATACATTCCCCTGTTTCTGTCTGGAGGGGACCTACATTTATCTTCACCAACCCCTTTCTCTTCACATATCTGTAGAAACTCTTACTGTCAGTCTTTATGTTCCCTGCAAGTTTACTTTCATACTGTATTTTCCCCTTTCTTAATCAATCCCTTGCCCCTTCTTTACTGAATTCTGAACTGTTCCCAATCCGCAGCCCTATTATTTCTCTTGCCCAATCTGTATGCTTTTTCCTTAGATCGGATACTCTCTCCAATTTCCTTTGTAAGCCATGGATTGGCCTCTTACCCATTTTGCTTTTGTGTCAGACAGGAATAAATAGTTGCTGCAGTTCCCCCATATGTTCCTTGAATGTTCTCCATTGCCTATTCATTGTCAACCCTTTAGGTAACTCTCCCCCAGTTGGGAGAATGGAAAACCCTGGTGGCTGTATCATTATCCCTGGCACCCTCATACCCACCTCTCCATGTGTGTCTGTGGGAAGAGAGTGGATCTGATAGATCCCGGCAGATTGCTTTGGAAACGTTTCACAGCTGGTGGGGTTTCTGTGTGTTCCACCCAGTGAAAGATGCTGCTCGTGTTATTTGAGTTGTGCTAGTGACAATTGTAAAGTGAGTGGCACCCAGGGAGTTACAACAATAAAGTTTTCTGGATAACACTGGCACCTCAAACAAATGGTGTGTCTGATCCATGCCCAGGGAAGAGCTCTCACACCCCCAATACATGACCCCTTTTGTACCCATATTACCACACTGTCCATGTGACCAGAACAACTGTCCTACTGTAACCCCCTGTGATTCACATCACACAGACTCAACCTAGCAACAACAATTCCCAATTATGTAGCACCTTTCACAGAGTTAGGATATGGGCAGCAGAGTTTCTGGATGGCGGTCCAGGGACCCAGGTTCAATTCCTGGGAATCGAAGCAGGTGGAGTGGGGGCGAGGGCGGGCAGAGTGGGGGCGAGGGTGGGTGGAGTCGGATCAAGGGTGGGGTGAAGGTGGACAGAGTGGGGGTGAGATTACAGAGATGGAAATCAGCAGTTTGAGTGAAATGTGAACAGGGTGGCAGTGTGGGAGTGAAATTTTTCACGTTATTGAGAATCTGCAGCAATGCTTCCCACTCTGGATATTTTCCTCATAGGGTCAACATTGGTTCAAACTCTGCTTCTGGAGTTTGAATTCCTGGTCTCCTGTCACTTTGACTCTGTTTTGAAATGAAAAACCTTGGCAATGTTTCCAAATCAAAGGAGAATCTAAAGCAGTGCCGTGTAGGATACACACATTGTCTCACACCTCTGACCAAGAATAATTTCACCCTTGGTGACCTTGCCCTTTGCGATCTCGGGGAGTTTCTGCAGCTGCAGAGCTGGCTGTTCATGGACATTGCCCCAATTCAGGGGTAGTGCCAGCCCAGCAGACAACACTCGGTGCTACGGTCACCAGTCTGTTTGAGTTGGTGTTCAGGTCCCAGGGAATGGGAAGGGAAGGAACAAAGGATTTCCTGACACTGTCCAAGGAAACTTGTTGGAGTGTGATCACTGGCAGGGACTGATGGGCTGAATGGCCTGAAACTGCACTCTGCACAATAGGAGCTCCCTGGGCTAGGATGGTGTGCAGTGACAATGAAGCAGGGGTCAGACGGTCAGTGAGATTTCCACCCCAACTTTCTCTGAGTTTTCTGGGTGTGTTTGTCACGTGACCATGATCTCCTGAGTGAGGCTGTCTGGGGAGATGGATGAAGGGGTTAACAGAGAGAGAGAGAGAGAGGCACAGAGAGAGAGAGAGGCACAGAGAGAGAGAGAGAGAGAGGCACAGAGAGAGAGTGAGAGGCAGAGAGAGAGAGAGGCACAGAGTGAGAGAGAGAGTGAGAGGCACAGAGAGAAAGAGGCACGGACAGTGAGACAGTGAGAGGCACAGAGAGAGAGAAAGAGTGAGAGGCACAGAGAGAGAGTGAGAGGCACAGACAGAGAGAGAGTGAGAGGCACAGAGAGAGAGTGGGAGGCACAGAGTGAGAGAGAGAGAGTGAAAGAGAGAGAGAGGCACAGAGAGAGAGAGAGAGGCACAGAGAGAGAGAGAGGCACAGAGTGAGAGAGAGAGAGAGAGCGGCACAGAGAGAGAGAGAATGAGAGGCACAGAGAGAGAGAGAGAGTGAGAGAGAGAGAGGCATAGAGAGAGAGAGAGGCATAGAGAGAGAGAGAGTGAGAGTGAGAGGCACAGAGTGAGAGGCACAGAGAGAGAGAGTGAGAGGCACAGAGAGAGTGAGAGGCACAGAGAGAGTGAGAGGCACAGAGAGAGAGAGAGAGAGAGTGAGAGGCACAGAGAGAGAGAGTGAGAGGCACAGAGAGAGAGAGAGTGAGAGAGAGAGGCACAGAGAGAGAGAGAGAGTGAGAGAGAGAGGCACAGAGAGAGAGAGAGAGTGAGAGAGAGAGGCACAGAGAGAGGCACAGAGAGAGAGAGAGAGGCAGAGAGAGAGAGTGAGAGGTACAGAGAGAGAGTGAGAGGCACAGAGAGAGAGAGTGAGAGAGAGTGAGAGGCACAGAGAGAGAGAGTGAGAGGCACAGAGAGAAAGAGTGAGAGGCACAGAGAGAGAGAGTACATAAAGTTGTACTGACTGCCAGAGGGATAGTGCCCTCAGCAGGTGAGTGGGAATGTGAGAGGGAGCGGGTCTGAGTGTGTGACCCTCCAGCCTTTGGGAGATTTTGATTCCTGTTTGTGTGAAACCCTTCCTAACATCAGTCCCGAGTAGCCTGCTTTTCATTTTTGGGTTCTGTCCCCTGGTTCAGAGTGAGGAGCGGCTCAGAATTCACAAAGAAAATCCGTCAGATTTGCACCCCCAAATAGTTAATTTCACTGACGCTCTGTAAGAATCTATTGATGTGGGCAAGGACAAGAGTTGGGTTAAGGATAGAGATCCTGTAGGAATCTCCGGCTGAATATTGGAATTTGTGACTGATCCCAGCACTGCCTGTTAACAGTGGTATATTTATAGAATTGGAATGTGATTGGCTGCAGTTAGAATTGGCATCAAGAAAGCTTTTCATTTAACCCTTTGACCTTCTGCGGTGTGGAGAGGAAGGAGAGAGAGAGGAGAGGGGGAAGGAAGGGGCAGTGACATGGAGGGAAAGGAGTGAGGGAACAGGAAAAGGGAAATAAAAGGAAAGTGTAGTTTGCAATCGGGAACTTTTTGAAGACCGATGGATATTGGATTGTCAGAACGCTGAGTTTTTAGCTGTTGTGTCTAGGTTTGGTTCAATGGTCTTTAGGACGAGACATTGTTGACATCAAACCTAGCAACTGTCACATTCCCCGTTTCAAATCAACAACTGGATCGATCGATTGGAATATTAATCGAGTTCTATTGATAAGGACTCACTGAGCAGTTACTGTGCAGATCTCAGAACCCTGAAATATTATCCACATGAAAGAGCTTATCCCATTTTAACACATTTCCAGGTAACAGGGCAGGGAGTCGATAACATCACAAAGGCATTGCAATGTTATGTGTGGCGGTGATGTTCCACATTCTGTCCCACACCCAAGGGTGACCATGCTGAGGAATTTGGAATTGGTTTTGTTGTGATCATTGCTAAAGAATATGGCTGTGCAGTAAGGAATTCCGGATGCTGTGATATTCCTTGGCTTGCCAGCTACAACAGGTCATACTGCTGGATCCCAACCGTAGTCTCCCTGTCCCACCACATTCCACTATTGGGTGTCCATCATCATTGGGCCCTGACTGCCCACAGCCAATCCAAAGGCAAACTGATTTTTAATTAATTTATGCTCATCCAATCCCTGAGCTCCACAACCTTGTCAATGTCCTCACATCCTTCCGAGAGTGTAAGGCCCAGAATTGGACACAATTCTCCAGCTGAGGTCTAACCGGTGATTTGTAATTGTTTAATTCGATTTCCTTACTTTTTATTCAAAACTCATTTACAAAGTAAAAAGTCTCACAACAACCAGGTTAAAGTCCAACAGGTTTATCTGGTAGCACGAGCCACTAGCTTTTGGAGCACTGCCCCTTCATCAGGTGAGGTCATTTACAAAGCCAGTTTTCCCAAACACCTGAGCTCCTGGCCCTGAACCATTCAGTGTGTATAAATATCACCCCAGGACCTTCTGCTCCTGCCATCCTGCACTTTATTCCTGTTAGATCTCAAATTGCTTCTCACAAAGTGCATCACTTCACACTTATCCACATTGCCTCTCTCACCAGACAGTCACTGAACTGAAATATTGGGGGAATTTTATCGACTTGTCTGCCCGAGACTGTTCTATATTTCCCGTAATCTGCCTGTCTGTCTGAAACATTGCTAGGCTTTATATTGACAATAAACTTGGAGCTGTACTCCCGACACCCATTGATACATTACACAGTGAGACTGACCCCCAGCAGGTCTTGCTGCATAATTCATCAACTTGTTCATCACTCCATAAAACATCCCTTTCTCACTCCACGTTGCCCCTCGCTTACCGCTGATACCATAAACAGTGATATCTTCAAATAGAATACTTTAACAAATTCCTTCTGTAACCTTGCACAGACACCAGCTGCATTTCCATCAGAGCCTCTCTGTGACTTCTTCAAAGATTTCAATTAATTTAACAAACTTTCTCCTTCACAAATCAATAGTGCCTCTCCCATTAACCCAGACTGACCCTCTGACAGTGCGGCGCTCCCTCGCACTGACCCTCTGACAGTGCAGCGCTCCCTCAGCGCTGACCCTCTGACAGTGCGGCACTCCCTCAGCACTGACCCTCTGACAGTGCGGCGCTCCCTCAGCGCTGACCCTCTGACAGTGCGGCACTCCCTCAGCACTGACCCTCTGACAGTGCAGCACTCCCTCAGCGCTGACCCTCTGACAGTGCGGCACTCCCTCAGCACTGACCCTCTGACAGTGCGACACTCCCTCAGCACTGACCCTCTGACAGTGCAGCACTCCCTCAGCACTGACCCTCTGACAGTGCGACACTCCCTCAGCACTGACCCTCTGACAGTGCAGCGCTCCCTCAGCACTGACCCTCTGACAGTACGGCACTCCCTCAGCACTGACCCTCTGACAGTGCAGCACTCCCTCAGTACAGACCCTCTGACAGTGCAGCACTCCTTCAGTACAGACCCTCTGACAGTGCGGCACTCCCTCAGCACTGACCCTCTGACAGTGCGGCGCTCCCTCAGCACTGACCCTCTGACAGTGCAGCACTCCCTCAGTACAGACCCTCTGACAGTGTGGCACTCCCTCAGCACTGACCCTCTGACAGTGCGGCGCTCCCTCAGCACTGACCCTCTGACAGTGCAGCACTCCCTCAGTACAGACCCTCTGACAGTGTGGCACTCCCTCAGCACTGACCCTCTGACAGTGCGGCGCTCCCTCAGCACTGACCCTCTGACAGTGCGGCGCTCCCTCAGTGTTGTGTTCACTGTGAGATACAAAGTGGGTGTGGTGTGGCTGTCTGTCATTGACTGGTGTTGAACATGGAGCTGTGTGTCGCTGTGGATGAGCTCAGGTCACTGCTGTCCACATCTCTCTCGAGGGTCTAACCTGGTGGCAGAGAGGGCTGGTTGGCTGTGGTGATTTTGGAAATATGTATATTTTCACATTGCGGTTGAGGTTTAAATCTGAGTGTTTTGATGCAGAGACAGACGATTACTGGGAACTGGAGAACCCAGATGGCGGCCACATCCCCTGCCATTCCTACGATAAGAAGTGTATCGCAAAACACTACGCCCGGATTCGCGAGAAGACACACAGTAACGGCAGATCAAAGAACAACCACATCCGTGAAGAGCCTCGCGTCATGGTGAGTTTATAACAGCACCAGAACATTTCACAGGTTGCAAATTCCACAGAATCCTGAGAGAGTCTGAATCTCTGTTGCAAAAATTAATCTCGCTTAGGAGAAATATTTTGATATTTAATTGATATAAGAAGGGTAGCAACAACAAGCCAGGGAATTACAGGCTAGTGAGCCTGACATCATTGGTGAGTAAGTTACTGGAAGGGATTCTGAGGGACCAGGTCTACCAACGTTTGGATAGTCAAGGTCTGATTAGAGATGGCCAGCAGGGCTTTGTTCATGGGAAGTCATGTCCGACAAACCTTTTCGAGTTTCTCAACAAGGTAACCAAGAAGATAGATAAGGGTAGGGCAGTAGATGTTGTTTATTTGGACTTTAGCAAGGCCATGGGCAAGCTCCTGTATCGCAGGCTAGTTTGGAAGGTTCGGTCGCATGGGATCCAGAGAGAGCTCGTAAACTGCATTCAAAATTGGCTCAATGGTAGGAAATAGTGACGGAGCATCGCACTGTCAGAGGGTCAGTGCTGAGGGAGCGCCGCACTGTCAGAGGGTCAGTGCTGAGGGAGCGCCGCACTGTCAGAAGGTCAGTGCTGAGGGAGCGCCGCACTGTCAGAGGGTCAGTGCTGAGGGAGTGCCGCACTGTCAGAGGGTCAGTGCTGAGGGAGTGCCGCACTGTCAGAGGGTCAGTGCTGAGGGAGTGCCGCACTGTCAGAGGGTCAGTGCTGAGGGAGTGCCGCACTGTCAGAGGGTCAGTGCTGAGGGAGTGCCGCACTGTCAGAGGGTCAGTGCTGAGGGAGTGCCGCACTGTCAGAGGGTCAGTGCTGAGGGAGTGCCGCACTGTCAGAGGGTCAGTGCTGAGGGAGTGCCGCACTGTCAGAGGGTCAGTGCTGAGGGAGCGCCGCACTGTCAGAGGGTCAGTGCTGAGGGAGCGCCGCACTGTCAGAGGGTCCAACAGAGGAAGTGCGGCATGATAGATGTGACCGTTTCCATGGTGCTATTTTCCCTGGTCACTTGACTAATGTGGGCGGCATGGTGGCACAGTGGGTTGGCGCTGCTGCTTCACAGTGCCAGGGACCTGGGTTCGATTCCCGGCTTGGGTTACTGTCTGTGTGGAGTCTGCATGTTCTCCCCATGTCTGTGTGAGTTTCCTCCGGGTGCTCCTGGTTCCTCCCACTGTCTGAAAGACGTGCTGGTTAGGGTGGATTGGCCATGCTAAATTCTCCCTCAGTGTACTCGAACAGGTGCCGGAGTGTGGCGACTAGGGGATTTTCACAGTAATTTCATTGCAGTGTTAATGTAAGCCTACTTGTGACTAATAAATAAACTTTAAACAATGGCCTTTGTCAACTAACATCTCTGAAATAGGGGATTAGCTCACAGTGTGTGGGATCTTGCTGTGTGCTAATTAGCTGCTGAGTTTCCTTCATTATAGCAGTGTATACTCTTCATAAAGCTGGTTGTGAAATATTTTGGGATGCTGTGTTTAAATTCAGTTCTTTCCATCACTCTGAGTGGATCAGGAATATTGCCCACACTGCTGTCTGATTCACTGCTGGACTCTCCATGTCTGGAGTAGGAGTTGTGTCTTAGACACGATTTTGGACAAGTAGAGAAATAATGAGAGAAGTGGATCAGTCCCTATCCTGCCCTGTGAGTCGGTGCAGCTGTCTCTGCTGAATGGCTGAAGCTCAGTTACTGCACCATAAATCTAATTGATGTGATTAATTCTTCCTCCAGCTCTCTGGCCCTGACTTGGCCAGTTCCTGGTGAGCTGGAGACCCTGCCTCACACTCTGACATTTATTGTTGCTCGAGAGCTTGTGCCACACATTTCCCATTCCTCATGGAACAGGATGTCTCCAAATACACACCCCACACCCAACGTTCCCAGAAAAAATACCAGCCCTGGAAATACACAGTCAGTTTCATGGTTACCATCCCAATCATTAACCTTTTGGATAGGGCCAGGGGATCAGGAATTAAATCCTAACAGTGAAACTGTCCTTTCCTCTCTCTGGATCTGACCATGGGTTAATTATTTGGATTGACTCAATCAGATGGATTAGCTTCCAGCTGGAACAATTCCGATCTTTTTCCATTTCAGAGCGGCTGTATAAATAGTATTTTCTGTAACTATTTCAATCTGACAATTTTTAAATCAATACCATCCCTCCTGCACTCAAACTTTCTATCCGATGTATTTGTAATCTCGCTGATGTTTTTATTGTTAATCACACCTGTCCATTTTTCTGAATATTTCCCGCTCTGTGATTACAGCTGATCTTTTCCCGATTAATATTTCCTATTTTAAATTCTTTCCAGACTGTTTAAATTTCTCTCTGCTGTATTATTCATTCCTTGAGGATTCTCTGTTCCTTTCTGAGCTCCCTCTCAAAAGTCTTCACTCAAACAGCAGATTCTAAACTCCTGAAACTTTGTCACAGTTTGTGAAATGTATTTCACTCAAATTTCCTAAATGTAAATGTTGTTGTAAGAATGATGCAGGAGTCTGGGGGATGGGGGTGGGGTGGGGGCAGGGGGGGGGTTCTCTGCAGAGAGCTGTGGGTGGGTGTGATGTTGGGGGTCTTTGCAGAGTGGGGGGATGGGAGGATCTTTGCAGAGTGGAAGTGATGCGGGGGGGTCTCTGCAGAATGTGGGTGGGGGTGATGTGGATGGTCTTTGCAGAGTGGGGGAATAGGAGTGATCTTTGCAGAGTGGGGCTGATGGAGGTGTCCTTGCAGACTGTGGATGGGGGTGGTGGGGGGAGTCTGTACGGAGTTGGGGTGATGGGGGGGTCTTTGCAGAGTAGGGGTGATGGGGGGGGTCTTTGCAGAGAGGGGGTGGGGTTGGTGTTGGGGTCTTTGAAGAGTGGAGGAGATGCTGGGAGAGGTCTCTGCAGAGTGGGGGTGATGAGGTGGTCTTTGCAGAGAGGGGGTGGGGTTGGTGTTGGGGTCTTTGAAGAGTGGAGGAGATGCTGGGAGAGGTCTCTGCAGAATGGGGGTGATGGGGGGATTCTTCGCGGAGTGGGGGTGGGGGTGATGTTGGGTCTTTGAAGAGTGGAGGAGATGCTGGGAGAGGTCTCTGCAGAGTGGGGGTGATGAGGTGGTCTTTGCAGAGTGGGGGTGATGGGGGGGGTCTTCGCAGAGTGAGGGTGGGGTTGGTGTTGGGGTCTTTGCAGAGTGGAGGAGATGCTGGGAGAGGTCTCTGCAGAGTGTGGGTGGGGGTGATGTTGGGGCCTTTGTAGAGTTCTGGTGGGTCAAGATGACCATTCCGCGCTGTCCTAACTCTTGCTGTTCTTCAGGGGCCGTGCCAAGGTGAGTTGCAGCGAGCGCTGGAGAGATTTGCGATGTCACAGAGTCAGACACATGAGGATCTGTACCATATTCCAATCCCCAACTGTGACAAGAAGGGATTTTATCATCCAAAGCAGGTGTGTATTTTATTGACAATCACCCTGAAATGCCAGCTGCCGTGTTTTCACTCGGGTGGGATTCTGAATTTTAATACATCCTCCGGGATAGAGGAGCACCAAAACTCTCAGAGAAAAACTCAAAATAAACAGCAGAGTTACTGCTACTGACAGTCTGTATGAATCAATGGACAAATAGCAGCAGAGTAAAGCTCCCTCTACGCTGTCCCCCATCAAACACTCCCAGGACAGGTACAGCATGGGGTTAGATACAGAGTAAAGCTCCCTCTACACTGTCCCCCCATCAAACACTCCCAGGACAGGTACAGCACGGGGTTAGATACAGAGTAAAGCTCCCTCTACACTGTCCCCCATCAAACACTCCCAGGACAGGTACAGCACGGGATTAGATACAGAGTAAAGCTCCCTTTACACTGTCCCCCATCAAACACTCCCAGGACAGGTACAGCACTGGGTTAGATACAGAGTAAAGCTCCCTCTACACTACCCCCCCATCAAACACTCCCAGGACAGGTACAGCACAGCGTTAGATACAGAGTAAAGCTCCCTCTACACGATCCCCCATCAAACACTCCCAGGACAGGTACAGCACTGGGTTAGATACAGAGTAAAGCTCCCTCTACACGATCCCCCATCAAACACTCCCAGGACAGGTACAGCACTGGGTTAGATACAGAGTAAAGCTCCCTCTACACTACCCCCCATCAAACACTCCCAGGACAGGTACAGCACAGCGTTAGATACAGAGTAAAGCTCCCTCTACACGATCCCCCTTCAAACACTCCCAGGACAGGTACAGCACGGGATTAGATACAGAGTAAAGCTCCCTCTACACTGCCCCCCATCAAACACTCCCAGGACAGGTACAGCACAGGGTTAGATACAGAGTAAAGTTCCCTCTACACTGTCCCCCATCAAACACTCCCAGGACAGGTACAGCACGGGGTTAGATACAGAGTAAAGCTCCCTCTACACTACCCCCCATCAAACACTCCCAGGACAGGTACAGCACTGGGTTAGATACAGAGTAAAGCTCCATCTACACTGTCCCCCATCAAACACTCCCAGGACAGGTACAGCACAGGGTTAGATACAGAGTAAAGCTCCCTCTACACTGTCCCCCCCCATCAAACACTCCCAGGACAGGTACAGCACGGGGTTAGATACAGAGTTATTGTCTGCACCTTTTTAATTTGATAAATTAGGTTTTTTTTTGATGCTTAACTATTGTGAACAGGATTTGTTTTGGGTTTGCTGCCAGTTTCTCTGATTGGAATTCTTTAATCGTCGAATGTTCCAGTCATTGAGAACCTCTGACTATCAGCATTTCCAACTTGCAAGTGCTGATATTGAGCTGTCCTTTTGTCAATGTATGGATTGGACTGAATGCAATTGTTGGAAGAGATTGCTGTGTGTTTTACTCCACAGTGTCACCCATCTCTCCATGGGCAGCGTGGGAAATGCTGGTGCGTTGAACCAAAGACTGGGGTGAAGGTGAAAGGCTCGCCAGAGGTGCAAGGAGACATTGATTGTCAGCAGTTCCTCACGGAGCAGGCAAAGGAGTGAGTCTGCACACCCCAGCAGAAAGATCCTTCATCCTTCTCCCAAAAAGACACTAACTCTTTCTGATACTGTCCTAAATTGAAGAGGAGCTGCCACAAGTTGACTAAGTGCATTCTGTGGGAATGTGTAATCCAACTCATTCAAAGCCCACAAATCACTCATCATCTACTTTGACGATCACAGAATCTATCTGAGCTTCTTTGCTTCTTCTAGAGGTTTCTGTTGTTGAAGGTCTTCCAATTTTGATATTTTTCTGACAGTCTTACCCATGTTCCTCTTGCTTGTTCCTCTCAGTTTGCTTCATTTTGAGCTCTTTGCTGATGTGAATTGAACACTCTAACCCTGTCAGTGTCTCTGAAATCACAAGCAGTGTGAATGGAGTGTTGGGCGGCACGGTAGCACAGTGGTTAGCACTGCTGCTTCATAGCTCCAGGGACCTGGGTTTGATTCCAGGCTTGGGTCACTGTCTGTGTGGAGTTTACACGTTCTCCTTGTGTCTCTGACCTCTCTGACAGAGCATCTTATCCAGACGTAACTGTAAGTGTTTGAACAGGATTCAGATGGAGAATGAGAAAGACCCTTCCAATAATCACATCACTTTCACTCAATGTCCAGTCAGGATTAAGATCAACCCATGGGCTCTGAGCATTTCTAGGTTTTATGGGAAGCTCCGTTGTTTATATTCTTTGCTGTTTAGTAGCCCTGGGGATTTTGACCACATCACCCTCCAGGCAAGTTAAAATCAGGTTTGAGGTCAAACTATCCCAGAGTTCAAGTCCTTGGGGAAAGGAGGTCAGACATTATCTCCTTCCCCCAGGGTTGAGAGAGGGAGTGTGGTTCCCGGATGTAGGGAGAGGCTGGGCATGAACACAGAAACACCCAGAGCTGGGAGGTTTTGGAAAATGAAAGATGTTAGCATTTTTAAAAAGAGGGCACGCAGAATAATGAGGGGTAAATCCATGGATAAACGCAAGGAGAGAGTTGGATGTTTCTGCTGCTGTGTAATCCCTTAGCAAACGTGAAGAGGCCAGTTTAAAATTGTCTCCATGATACAACATTGTTTACATCCTCTCAGAATTCAGAAGCAATCTCCCAGTTTGTGCATTATCCTTTCCCGAGTTACTCCCGGCCTGCGGTTACTCCCGGCCTGCGGTTACTCCCGGCCTGCGGTTACTCCCGGCCTGCGGTTACTCCCGGCCTGCGGTTACTCTCGGCCTGCGGTTACTCTCGGCCTGTGGTTACTCCCGGCCTGTGTTTGTGCATTATCCTTTCCCGAGTTACTCCCAGCCTGTGATACTCAAATCATCATTTTCTAACTGACAGTTTGAGCTTTGTCGCATCAAACTGCCTTTTTGTCTCCCAATTGCACAGAGCAGTTTCACTGGTGCAGATATTGGTCTGGGCTAGAAGATAATCCGAACCATATCACTGCACCAAGTGGAGTGTTCAGCGCTGTTTTTATATTCAATGGGAGAATGTCCAACCAATGGATTGTGAAGGAATAAAATATAATTTTGTTTAAATTTTCGCCACATTTGTTACTCCCTTCACATTGAATCAGCTCCATGTAACACATCAGACTCAGCCAGAAGGGGCTGTGTGGAGTGGGTGAAGCAGAGAGCAGGAGGATTGGCCTGCAGAGGAAGTAAGAAATCTCACGACATCTCACGAATCATCAGGTGATTCCAAATAAACTTGTTGGACTTTAATCGGGTGTTGTGTGACTTCTTACTGTGCCTGCCTGAGTCCAATGCTGGTGTCTCCATGGGTGAGGGGAAGTGGGGCTGGGTGGGAAGAGATCATTTGAATGGGAAGAGGTTCAGGTGGAATAGAAAGACCAGCAGGGAGCATTGGGCTGAATGGCCTGCTTCTGATCAATAGTAATTGTCAGATTCAGTGTAATAAAATTCCCCTGCCGCAGACTGAGAGATTGAACTAACCCACACTCCTCAGATGGATAATTGGTTTTGACAATATCACAGTTTGATTGTGGCAGTTCAGACACTGCCCCAGCTCTGAGTTGAAGCTTAAAACTCCTTCAGTGTTTTCGCAGTGTGACAGAGAGATGACCAGGCTCCAGTTCAAAAAGAACCCTTTTATTGGGAATAGTTGAACCAAAGAAGATATCATATTTTGTTGTTTTTCTGCCTCTGGCAATGAGGAGGATTCTTTTGTGTTCTATCTCTGTTGACTGCTTTCTGATTCCCCATCACCAAGTGAAGATTGAGTTCTTGCTGAATGAAGAGAGAGAAACTGTCCTTGAATGTGATTAGCATAGAGCCTGAGGATAATGACATAAGTACCTGCACATGACCCAACTGAGGATTTCTAACTCATGGAACACACTGCCAATCAGCTCAGTAACTCGAGCATTAGAAAATATTTTGACAGATTAACATTTGTTTCTGGAGCAGACTGAAAGGGGAAACTGTTGAGGTAACAACAGGGAGCACAAACCTTCCAGTTCCCAGTTGCTCCTGTTTGTCTCTTACTGAGAAACTGGGAGGTCCCTTTGAATGTCACTTGAGTAACAACTGATCTCATGTCCAAGAGAATCACTGGCTAAAGGGGACACAGGGAAACCCTCCCTGCTTTCCACACTGATGGTCAATGTCCAGACTAACCTCACTCCTCTGAGCCTGATCTCAGTTCTGGTCCTCGGTCAGCATTAAGCTGGGAAGTTTTCCCTGAGAGAGCCTCTGATAGTGAGGTCACCAGCGGGCAGATTCTCTCTCTCTTGGATTGCTGGCAGAGGCCTGTCACTGGGTTATGGTTGGACCTTCTCTCCGTCATGGCATTTCACTGCTTCAACCCTTGAATTGCTTCAGACTCTGCTTTTGACCTTGGCTTTAACGTAGCAACTAAATTCTCAACGACTTCCTAATATTGGAACCTGTGGAATTTGCTACCCCAAAGTGTGGTGGATAAATTTGCGGTGGAGTTAAACAGGTTTTTAATTGGGAACGGGTTGAAGGGTTATGGGGAGAAGGCAGGAAAATGGGGATGAGGAGCATATCAGCCATGATGGAATGGCGGAGCAGACTCGATGGGCCAAATGGCCTAATTCAACAAGGTATCAGACCCTGAATATATTAATTTCAGTATCCACCGCTCCACCACGCTCTCTCCATCCCACCTCACACTTCACCTGAGTGACATTTGAAGAGATTCCAGGTGATTCTGTGTTGTTGAATGTGGCGTCTGCTCCATCAGTATATTGTCTAACGTAGAAAGAAATTCCTTAAAGACATGAGACTGTGCAGAAACAGGAAAAGGAGATTGTGTCGAGACTGTCGCAAATTATGAGCAAAGGAAGAAATCAAAAAACTGATGATGTTTAACTTCAATTGTACAAAGATTAGGGACATGTGATTACCAACACATCAGATCTGCATTTTACACTCTGCTGTCTTTAAAACCTGTGATATTCAGAACCTTTTTTTAAATACTATATTAGAGCGTGTTTTTGTAAAGTATTGAAATGTAATAAATGCCAAGACAATAAATCAAATGACTTTACTGTGTCACTTCCTGAAATTTTTTTTATATATTTTTTTACTTTTTTTGCTGTTACCTGTTTCAGGGATGGCAGTTCGGGCAGTGTGCTGCATCCCCTGTGGGATGTATGTGGTGAGGGACTCCAGTAGTGTTTCAGGGGATTTTACTTGTAGGAAGTGTCTTAGATTGAAGCTTCTGGAGGAGCGTGTTAAGGAGCTGGAGGTGGTATTAGATGAGCTCCGCATAATTCGTGAGGCAGAGAGAGACATTGATAGGAGTTTTAAGGAAATAGTCACTCCTAGTAATCAGTCTTGGGTCAATGTCAAGAGGAGGGGAAAGAAGCATGTGGGAGGAGAATCCCCTGGGGCTGTTCCCCTCCAAAATAGGTTTTCGGTCCTGGAGGCTACAGTTGAGGAAGCATCAACTGGGGATAGCCAAAGGGAGCAGGACTCTGGGGGTGAGCCTATTGTAAAAGCTCAGGTGTCTAGGGGATGCAAGAGATTGGGCCTCGTGATTGGGGACTCTACAGTTAAGGGGACGGATAGGAGAGTTGGTAGTAAGGGTAGGGATTCAGGGCTGGTGTGTTGCCTACCAGGGGCTGGGGTCCGGGATGTGTCAGAGAGGATATTCAAGACTCTTAGGGGAGAGGGTGATCAACCCCAAGTTATAATTCATGTGGGGACACATGACATAGGGAGGCTAAGGGAAGGGGATATTAAGCAGAGTTTCATGGAGTTGGGATGGAAACTAAAGGCCAAGTCAAACAGAGTGGTTATCTCTGGACTCTTGCCTGTGCCACGGGATAGTTTAGAGAGGAATAGGGAGAGGGAAAGTTTGAACTTGTGGCTGAGGGGATGGTGCAGGAGGGAGGGGTTTAATTACTTGAGCAATTGGGGCTCATTCTGGGGAAGATGGGATCTCTATAAGAGTGATGGTATACATCTGAACCAGAGGGGAACAAATATCCTGGGGGGTAAATTTGTGAAGGCTATGCGGAGTGGTTTAAACTGATTCAGAGGGGGGGTGGGATCCTGGGTAGAGGGGGTGAAAGTGAGGGGGGCATAGAAGGGGACGGCATTGCACGGCATTGTGGGGGTGGGGCAGAGCGAGGTTTGAAATGTATATACTTTAACGCGAGGAGTATTCGCAATAAAGTGGATGAACTTGCAGCGTGGATCAGTACCTGGGACTTTGATGTTGTGGCCATTTCAGAGACGTGGATAGAGCAGGGTCAGGAATGGATGTTGCAGGTGCCGGGGTACAAGTGCTTTAGTCGGAGTAGAGAAGGAGGTAGAAGGGGGGGTGGAGTAGCATTATTGGTCAAGGACTATATCACAGTGTCAGAGAGGAAGTTTAATGAGGACTTGTCTGTTGAGGTAGTATGGGCAGAAATTAGAAATAGGAGAGGAGAGGTCACCCTGTTGGGAGTCTTTTATAGACCTCCAAAAAGTTCTAGAGAGGTTGAGGAAAGGATTGCAGAGACGATCCTGGTTAGGAGTGAAAGTAATAGGGTAATTGTTATGGGGGATTTTAACTTTACTAACATTGATTGGAATTGCTATAGCTCTAGCTCGTTAGAGGGGTCAGTTTTTGTTCAAAGTGTGCAGGAAGGTTTCTTGACTCAATATGTAGATAGGCCAACTAGAGGTGAGGCTATATTGGACTTGGTGCTGGGAAATGAGCCAGACCAGGTGCTAGACTTGGAAGTTGGTGTGCTTTTTGATGATAGTGACCACAATTCGGTTACGTTCACCTTAGTGATGGAAAGGGATAGGCATGAACCTCGGGTCAGTAGTTTTAGCTGGGGGAAGGGTAATTATGAGGCCATTAGGAGAGAATTAGGAAGCATTGGTTGGACTAGGAGATTACAGGGACTAGGAACGTCTGAAATGTGGAGTTTTTTCAAGGAGCAGCTACTGTGGGTCTGTGATAGGTATGTCCCTGTCAGGCAAGGAGGAATTGGTAGGGCTAGGGAACCGTGGTGCACCAAAAAAGTTGATTTGTTGGCTAGGAAGAAGAAGGAGGCTTATGTTCGGATGAGGCTTGAGGGCTCGGGTAGTGCAGTAGAAAGCTTTAGATTGGCTAGGAGGGAGTTGAAGAGGGAGTTAAGAAGGGCTAGAAGAGGGCATGAGATGACTTTGGCTGATAGGATTAAGGAGAATCCTAAGGCGTTCTATAGGTATGTCAAGAACAGAAGGTTGGTTAGGGCAAGATTAGGGCCAGTTACAGACAGTAGGGGGAAGTTGTGTGTGGAACCGGAAGAGATTGGAGAGGCATTGAACCATTATTTCTCTTCGGTGTTCACGCAGGACGATATGAATGTAGCTGAGGAGGTCACTGGGGTGAAGGGGTGTAAAATAGAAAGTATTGTAGTTGATACAGAGGATGTGTTGGATATTCTAGATGGGTTGAAAGTAGATAAGTCCCCTGGTCCAGACGGGATTTACCCTAGGATTCTATGGGCGGCAAGAGAGGTGATTGCAGAGCCACTGGCTCTGATCTTCAGGTCGTCGTTGGTCTCTGGTATAGTACCGGAAGATTGGAGGACAGCGAATGTTGTCCCATTGTTTAAGAAGGGGAGCAGAGACTTCCCTGGGAATTATAGACCAGTGAGTCTTACTTCTGTAGTGGGCAAGGTTTTAGAAAGAATTATTAGGGATAGGATTTATAGTTATTTGGAGAGTAATGAATTGATTAGAGATAGTCAGCATGGTTTTGTAGCGGGAAGGTCGTGCCTTACTAACCTTATTGAGTTCTTTGAGAAGGTGACCAAAGAGGTGGATAGGGGTAAGGCAGTAGACGTGGTATATATGGATTTTAGTAAGGCGTTTGATAAGGTTCACCATGGTATGCTTCTGCAGAAAATGCAGATGTATGGGATTGGTGGTAATTTAGGTACTTGGATCAGGAATTGGTTAGCAGATAGGAGACAGAGGGTGGTGGTTGATGGTAATTATTCATCATGGAGTTCGGTTACGAGTGGTGTGCCTCAGGGATCTGTTTTGGGGCCACTGCTGTTTGTAATCTTTATTAATGATCTGGATGAGGGTATAGTTGGGTGGATTAGTAAGTTTGCTGATGACACCAAAGTCGGAGGTGTGGTAGATTGTGAGGAAGGGTGTCGAAGTTTGCAGGGTGACTTGGACAGGTTGCAGAGCTGGGCCGCGAGGTGGCGGATGGAGTTTAATGCGGAGAAGTGTGAGGTAATCCATTTCGGTAGGAATAACAGATGTGTTGAGTATAGGGCTAACGGGAGGACTTTGAATAGAGTGGAGGAGCAGAGGGATCTAGGTGTATGTGTACATAGATCCCTGAAAGTTGGGAATCAAGTAGATAAGGTTGTTAAGAAGGCGTACGGTGTCTTGGCGTTTATTGGTAGGGGGATTGAATTTAGGAGTCGCAGCGTCATGTTGCAACTGTACACAACTCTGGTGCGGCCGCACTTGGAGTACTGTGTGCAGTTCTGGTCCCCACATTACGGGAAGGATGTGGAGGCTTTGGAGAGGGTGCAGAGGAGGTTTACCAGGATGTTGCCTGGTATGCAGGGGAGGTCCTATGAGGAGAGACTGAGGGATTTGGGGTTGTTTTCACTGGAAAGAAGGCGGCTAAGAGGGGATCTTATAGAAACATATAAGATGATTAGAGGTTTAGATAGGGTGGATGGTGATAGCCTGTTTCCTCGGATGGAGAAATCTAGCACGAGGGGGCATGGCTTTAAATTAAGGGGGGGTAGTTATAGGACGGATGTCAGGGGCAGGTTCTTTACCCAGAGGGTGGTGAGGGACTGGAATGCCCTGCCTGCTGCAGTTGTAAATGCACCTAGTTTGGGGGCGTTTAAGAGATCCGTGGATAGGTTTATGGACGAAAAGGGATTGGTTTAGATTAGTGGGTCAATGTTTTTTTTTAAAAAATAAGACTGGTCGGCGCAACATTGTGGGCCGAAGGGCCTGTTCCGCGCTGTAATGTTCTATGTTATATGTTCTATTGTTGCGTCTGCATCATCTCCTCCTCTTTCTATTTCTCATTATCACAGAGCTGTTTGTGGAGTCTTGCTGTGCACAAAATGACTGCCATGTTTTCTACATCACAACAGTGACCACCCTGTGAGAAAAAGTATTTCTTTGCCAATTAAATGCTTTTTGATGTCCTGAACTCATGAAAAATGTGACAGAAATATGACTGTGTCAGTGTTCAGAGATTATACTCATAAATCAAACATCTACAGCTCCTTGCGACAGAGAATTCCAAACCTTCACATCGCACTGAGTGAAAATAATAAGAACATAAGAACATAAGAAATAGGAGCAGGAGTAGGCCATCTAGCCCTTCGAGCCTGCCCCGCCATTCAATAAGATCATGGCTGATCTGTTGTGGCTCAGTTCCACTTTCCCGCCCTCTCCCCATAACCCTTAATCCCCTCTCTTATCAAGAACCCATCAACCCGCTTCTTAAAAATATTTAGCGAGGCAGCCTCCACCACTTCAACAGGCAGAGAATTCCAGAGATTCACCACCCTTTGAGTGAAGAAGTTCCTCCTCAACTCCGTTCTAAACCGCCCCCCCCCTTTATCTTGAGGCTGTGCCCCCTAGTCCTACTGTCTTTTTTGAGCGGGAAGAGTCTCTCCACCTCTATCCTATCCATCCCATTCATCATCTTATATGTCTCAATGTGATCTCCCTTCTCCTCATTTCCATCCTAGATAGCTGCCTGAATAGTAAAGTTTCTCCTGAATTCCTTCCTGGATTTATCAGTGAGAATATTTGATCATTGCCCCTATCTCTGCACTTCTCCACATCTGAAAACCCTGGACTGTGTGATGTGTGCAGGAGAGCAGGCTCGATGGACCTGTCAGGGTACAGTATCGTTGGTGGCTCCTGTTCCACACTCCCTCCACCCCCACCACCCCACCCCACCCCACCACCCCACTGGGATTTTACAAGGGGCAGCCGGGCATCAGGTGGTCACCCAGAAATGACCAATTGAGGCTTTAAGAGGCCAATTTCAGGTTACCCAATCTTCAGCCTCGTTATTCTTTCCTGAGAGTTATAACCTCAATAACTAGATACAGCCCATTGGATAAGAAACTCTGTGGCCAGGGTGACTTTTGAGCACACGAGCATTCTTCACATGAATTCCTGGGCTGAGCGGATTGTTCAGTTGACTAGAAGGAGCCTGTATGAGTGTTAGAAGAATGTGAGAGGATCATATTGATATGGATAAGATTCTGAGAGGCTGTTTCAAAGAATCATAGAATATACAACATGAAGAAGGCCCTTCGGCCCAAACGGGTCCATGCCAATCAAAAAACCTGACTAAGCTAACCCAATTTGCCTGCATTTAGCCCATATTCCTCTAAACCTTTCTGATCCATGTATCTGTCCAAATGCCTTTTAAATGTTGTCAATGTCCCTGCCTCAACCACTTCTCCCAGCAGCTCATTCCACACACGTACCACCCTCTGCGTAAAAAAAAGTTGCTCCTCAGGTTCCCATTAATTCTTTCCCCTCTGAACTTAAACCGATGCCCTCTAGCTCTCGATTCCCCAACCCTGGGAAAAAGACTGAGTGCATTCACCCTATCCATGCCTCTCAGGATCTTATACATCTCCATAAGATCATCCCTCAATCTCCTACACTCCAAAGAAAAAAGTCCTAGCCTGTCCAATCTCTCCCTATAACTCATTCCCTTGAATCCTGGCAACATCCTTGTAAAAATTGGTGGAAAGGCAAATTGTGCGGAGGGTGGGGAGAGTCTACAGAAGGATCTAGATAGGCTGGGCGAATGGGCCAGGAAATGGCAAATGGAATTTAATGTTGGCAAGTGCGAGGTGGTCCACTTTGGTAGGAATAATGGTAGGAAGGATTATTACTTACGTGGAGAAAAACTGCAGCATGCGATGGTGCAGAGGGACCTCGGGGTCCTTGTGCACGAGTCGCAAAAACCCAGCTTGCAGGTGCAGCAGGTGGTCAGGAAGGCGAATGGGATGCTGGCCTTCATAGCGAGGGGGATAGAATATAAAAGTAGGGAGGTCTTGCTGCGGCTGTATAGGGCATTGGTGAGGCCGCAGCTGGAGTACTGTGTGCAGTTTTGGGCGCCATACTTACACAAGGATATTTTGGCCTTGGAGGGAGTGCAGAGGAGGTTTACTAGGCTGATGCCGGAGTTGAGGGGGTTGAGCTATGAGGAGAGGCTGAATAAATTAGGCTTGTACTCATTAGAGTTTAGAAGAATGAGGGGAGATCTCATTGAGACGTATAAGATGATGAATGGGATGGATAGGATAGAGGTGGAGAGACTCTTCCCGCTCAGAAAGGATAGTAGGACTAGGGGGCACAGCCTCAAGATAAAGGGGGGGCGGTTTAGAACGGAGTTGAGGAGGAACTTCTTCACTCAAAGGGTGGTGAATCTCTGGAATTCTCTGCCCGTTGAAGTGGTGGAGGCTACCTCGCTAAATATTTTTAAGATGCGGGTTGATGGGTTTTTGATAAGAGAGGGGATTAAGGGTTATGGGGAGAGGGCGGGAATGTGGAACTGATCCACTTCAGATCAGCCATGATCTTATTGAATGGTGGGGCAGGCTCGAAGGGCTAGATGGCCTACTCCTGCTCCTATTTCTTATGTTCTTATGTAAATCTCTTCTGCACTCTCTCCAGTTTAATAACATCTTTCCTATAGCAAGGTGACCAAAACTGAACGTAATACTCCAGGTGTGGCCTCACCAATGCCCGGTACAACTGCAACATAACTTTCCAGCTTCTGTACTCAGTGGCCTGACTGATGACGGCCCCCGCCCTATTTCCTAAAGGCGGATCAAGTTTTGTCCTTTCCGAAGTCGGACCCTCCACATGCTGCCTGATGAAACTTTCCTCAACACACTTAACAAATCCTACCCCATCTAAGCTCTTAACACAATGGCAGTCCTAGTCGATGTCAGGAAAATTAAAATCCCCTATTGTGAAACTCTATTACTCCTACAAGTCTCCCCAGTCTCCCTGCATATTTGTTCTACTAATTGCCGTTGACTATTTGGGGGCCTATAGGCCTAAAGGAGATATTTTAAGGGGAATCAGTATAAACACAAGTCTAAACGGAATGGAGGATAAGCTGATAGGGTGAGGCCAATAATGATGGAAGAAGCTTGAATACAGTTCCCTAGCACGGACCTAGTTGGGCTGAAGGGCCTGTTCCTATTCTATCCAGTTACTGTTATTTGTTTAGCCGGCAGTGCAGCAATCCTCCAGTAATGCCCTGGAGTGGAGCTAAACCACAGAACAAATAGGAATCCGTTCAACCTCTGACCCCTGCAAGCCACATCCGAGGTTGACTAATCCTCGGTCATTGACCAACAGAATGTAGATGATGCTTGTATCTGCGCACACTCAAAGTCTGAGTTCCAAGCCACCATCAACATTTTCACCAAGGAAACAGGAACTTGGGCCTTACACTAAACATCTGTAAGACAACGGTCCTTTACTAACCTGCCCCACCACACAGTATTGCTTCCCCCACCCGCTTATCAAAATCCATGACGAGGCCTTGGACAATGCGGACCACTTTTGACATCTTGGGAGCCTACTGTCAACAAGGGCAGATCTCGATGATGAGGTTCAACATGATCTTCAGTTGCCTGAGGAAGAATGTGTTTGAAGTCCAGGACCTCAGACCTCAATCTCATGGTCTCCAGCAGGCACCTCAGAACACTGGAGAAATATCACCAGTGCTGCCTCTGCAAGATGCTGGAAATCCATTGACAGGATAGGCACATCACCATCAGTGTTCTCACTCAGGCCAACATCCCTGGTATCGAAGCAATGGTCATGTTTGATCAGCTCTGCTGGGCAGGCCACACCATCCACATGCCTGACACGGGATTCCTCAAGTAAGCACTCGACTCAGAATGTCAATGAGGCAATCGAGCATCAGGAGGGTGGAGGAAACGCTTCCAGACACCCTCAAAGCCTCCTTAAAAAAGTGCAACGTCCCCATGGACACCTGGGAATCCCTGGCCCAGCAGTGCCTGGAGCATGTGGGTTAGTGTGAGGGTCAGTGTGTGGGTCAGTGTGTGGGTCAGTGTGAGGGTCAGTGTGTGGGTCAGTGTGAGGGTCAGTGTGTATGTTAGTGTGTGGGTCAATGTGTCGGTCAGTGTGTGGGTTTAGTGTGCATGTTAGTGTGAGGGTCGGTGTGTGGATCAGTGTGTGGGTTTAGTGTGTGGGTCAGTGTGTGGGTTTAGTGTGTGGGTCAATGTGTGGGTCAGTGTATGGGTTTAGTGTGTGGGTTTAGTGTGTGGGTCAGTGTATGGGTTTAGTGTGTGGGTTTAGTGTGTGGGTCAGTGTATGGGTCTGTGTGTGGGTTTAGTGTATGGGTCAGTGTGTGGGTCTGTGTGTGGGTTTAGTGTGTGGGTCAGTGTGTGGGTTTAGTGTATGGGTCAGTGTGTGGGTCAGTGTGTGGGTCAGTGTATGGGTTTAGTGTGTGGGTCAGTGTGTGGGTCTGTGTGTGGGTTTAGTGTGTGGGTCAGTGTGTGGGTCAGTGTATGGGTTTATTTGTGGGTCAGTGTGTGGGTTTAGTGTGTGGGTCAGTGTGTGGGTCAGTGTATGGGTTTATTTGTGGGTCAGTGTGTGGGTTTAGTGTGTGGGTCAGTGTGTGGGTCAGTGTATGGGTTTATTTGTGGGTTTAGTGTGTGGGTTTAGTGTGTGGGTCAGTGTGCGGGTCAGTGTATGGGTTTATTTGTGGGTCAGTGTGTGGGTTCAGTGTGTGGGTCAGTGTGTGGGTCAGTGTATGGGTTTATTTGTGGGTCAGTGTGTGGGTCAGTGTGTGGATCCTATGGTCACTGTTTCGATGGAATAATACAGTTCTTGTCTGATTAGCAGCGATCAGATTGGGTGGAATTTGGGGATTGTTGGTGTAAACTCTGGCAGCGAAACAGTTAAAATACTGGGTTTAATTTTCTCCTAAAATGTGAATGCCTAGTTTTGCATTTGAACTTTTAACTCGGGCTTTCACCCAAAGTGTTATTCAGTGCAGGACCTGCTCAGTTTAAGCTGAAACTTCTGGACCAAAAACAGAAAATAAGAATTGCTCTGGAGTGAGAGCAGAATCACAATATTAATTACTCGAATCATTAAAGCAGACAGCTGGCCAGTGACTGCAATGGAACCTGGCACACGCAAACATTCAGAGACTCATTAAAAAACTGTCTGTAGTGGAACAAAGTTCACTATTCTGACCAGGAATATTCTCTGTTGGATCTCAGTAATCCAGGAGAACACTGGCAGTTCCCAGGACCTTGCAACTCGCAAAGATATTCATAGAATTCCGGATCTGCTGATGCCAATCCCAAACTTCGAAGTTACAGAACCTTTTGCTCCTTGGGGTGGGGTGTGTCTCTGTTCCCAGTCTCTGGGGTGGTCTCTGTTGCAGAGATGCCGGCGTTGGACTGGGATAAACACAGTAAGAAGTCTCACAACACCAGGTTAAAGTCCAATAGGTTTATTTGGTAGCAAAAGCCACTAGCTTTCAGAGTACTGCTCCTTCGTCAGGTGAGTGGAAGAACCCTGATGAAGGGGCAGCGCTCCGAAAGCTAGTGGCATTTGCTACCAAATAAACCCTGTTGGCGTTGTGAGACTTCTTACTGTGTAGTCTCTGTTCCCAGTCTCTGGGAGTGTCTCTGTTCCCAGTGTCTCAGTGCTGTTAGGGAGGGAGTTCCAGGATTTTGCTTCAGTGACAGTGAAGGAACGGTGATATAATTTCAAGGCAAGATGAGGAGGTTATTGCTAATTACTGCCTGGGCTGACCCTGTGCCCTAAATTCCCACTTGCCCAGTTAAAATCCCAGCTTGTGTTGACATATCGAGCAGATTAAGAATTGGAAACTTTAGAGCAATGGTTACAATTCTGACTCATGGTCATCAAACTGAAACACTGGGGGAATTTTCCCACCCGCCTGCCACGGGAATCGGAGCAGGCGAGGGCAGTCATGGGAGGCTCTGCAGAACTCTGGTGGGATTGTATGGCTTCAGGACGAGTAAGGCTGTAAAATTCTGTTCATTAACCCTTTCTCACTCCACAAACGCTGACTGACCTGCTGACTATTTCCAGCATTGGGCGGCACAGTGGCACAGTGATTAGCACTACTGCCTGATGGAGCCAAGGACCCAGGTTCAATTCCTGGCTTGGGTCACTGTCTGTACGGAGTCTGCACATTGTCCCCGTATCTGCGTGGGTTTCCTCTGGATGCTCTGGTTTTCTCCCACAGTTGGAAAGACATGTTGGGTAGGTGGATTGGCCATGCTAAATTCTCCTTCAGTGTACCTGAACAGGTGCCAGAGTGTGGCGACTAGGGGATTCTCACAGTAACTTCATTGCAGTGTTAATGTAAGCCTACTTGTGACTAGTAAACAAACTTTAACATTGTCTGTTTGTTTGGCAGTGGTGGAGGTTGGTGTGACTTCAGCTTTGAGCTGACGGTCGCTGCACTGGGGGACTGGGATCTGAACGGAGCCGAGTGTAGAAACCAACAGGATTGTGGGAAATGGGTGAGGGAGGGAGGGAGGGAAGGAGGGAAGGAGGGAGGGAAGGAGGGAGGGAGGTTACTGATTGGAAAGAATCAGAGGATCAGACATGAACAGGGAGCCGTGAAGTGTCGAGACGAGAGGGCACAGATTGAAAATAATAGTCAAAAGAAGCAAAAGCGATATTTGCAAAAGATTTTCACCCAGTGAGTGGCTTGAGTGGAATGCACTGCCTGAGAGTGCAATGGAAAAAGGTTCAATCAGGAATTTTAATAGGAATAATGATCCATTGGGAAAAATAATCGCAGGGTTACAAGGAGAAGGCAGGAAATTGGCACTAGATGAGGCTCATACAGAGAGTTGTTGTAGATATGATGGGCTGAATGGCCTTCTTTTGCACTGTAAGAACTCTGGGAGGTGTCATTGGCTGAGTAATCCAGTGCGTCAAGCCAACGGAGACACAGGGTTCAAATCCCACAGTAGTAAGAACTGGAATTTAAATTCAGTGAATATAAATCTGTAATATAAATCTGGAATATAAATCTGGACTATAAATCTGAAATATAACCAGGAATACATATTTGGAATAAATCTGGAATATAATCAGGAATATAAATCTGGAATAAATCTGGAACATCAATCTGGATTGTAAACCTGGAGTATAAATCTGGAATATAAATCTGAAATATAATCAGGAATATAAATCTGGATAACAATCTGGAATATAACTCTGAAATATAAATCTGGAATATTAATTTGGAATATAATCTGGACTATAAAGCTTGTCTCAGTACTGGTGACCAGGGTGATTTTCTGTGTCATCACCGTGTGTTACCTAGCAGAGGATGTACTGCCAGTTCTGAGCTTCTGATCCTGCTTTGGTCAACAGGGATTCCTGCCCTCTGCACCCGCCCCCACCGGGAGACCCCCGGCAGGGTTCACCATCAGCAGAATCCCACCAGTGGGATTGGCTGGTTTAGGGAAGGAAATCTGCCATCCTTATCCGGTCTGGCTGACATGTGACTCCAGAGCCACTCTCACCTGCCCTCCGAAATATCCCAGCCAGACACTCAGCTCAAGGTGCAATTAGGGATGGGCAGTGAATGCAGCCAGTGACCAACCTCCCAGATAGGAATAAAGAAAATGAAACAGTAAAATAACAACAGGACATTGAGGATTAATCTGGGGTTGGATAAGATGGAGTTGAATGTGGGCTCATTCACTGGGGGAGGAAGGAGAGGGGACACAGAGTCACACTGAGGTTTCATCATCAGTGTTTAATAAATCACCTCCAGCTCGTTGGGTCCCAGGCATTCCAACGAATCGAGAGCGAGAGAGAGAGAGTGAGAGAGGAAACAAGAGGGACAGGGAGATTTATTGTGCAATGAAATAAAAGCAAAATACTGTAGATGCTGGAAATCTGAAATAAAACCAGAAAATGCTGGATAAATTCAGCAGGTTTGGCCACGGCTGGGGAGAGAAACCGAGTTAACACCTCGAGTCTGGATAACTCTTCATTAAAGAGAGGGAGAAACTTTACTCTGTAAAGGGGATGGGGCTGGAGCAGAGTAGAAGTGATGTGGGTATGCCGGCGTTGGACTGGCGTAAACACAGTAAAAAGTCTGGCAAAGTCACTTGCCTGGGTTTGCAAAACCTCACTTACTGTACTGTCTGGAGACAATACACATCTCTTCAACCTGTGATCAGTGCTCCTTCCACTCACATTATCAGCCACTTCAGGTCTTGAACAGCAGGTTAGGTGTAAAGATTCGCATTCTAATCAGTAATCTGTAAACTGTCTGTGCTTTATATGCTCTGTCTGAGGCCAGAACTCTCCATTCGCCTGACGAAGGGACTAACCCCGAAAGCTTGTGAGTCTATTATCAAATAAATAGGTTGGACTAAAACCTGGTGTTGTCAGACTTTTTGCAGAGTAGAAGGTCAGTGAATGGTGGGAGCACAGACAGATTGTAACAAAGATGTGTAGGTTTGATGGAGGTGGCGTTAATACTGCGAGAGGGGCTAGGAATGGCATAAAGGGAAGGTGCAGAATGTGTTAATGGGAAATAAAGCTCCATGCTGAGTGACGGCTGGCCCAGTGAGGGTGGTGGGGTGGGGTGGGGGGGTGTAAAAATATTTAGGATAAAAAGAGGCCTCCAGGTGGAGGTGAAAGGTCACAGTCTAAAGTTGTTAAACTCAGTGTGGAGTCCTGAGGGCTGTAACCTGCCAAATTGGAAGATAAGGTGCTGTTGCCCAGGTTTATTGTACAGTCAGACTCAGTGACACAGCATCCAGCTGGAACAGACAGAAATCCACCACAATCTTACAGATTATTTCACAACCCTGTCCTCAAAAAACTACAACCACAACCGCTGTGGAAATGGGACTCATTGGATGGATTTCTTTACAAAGAGCCAGCATCGGTACAATAGACTGAGTGGCCTCCTCCTGTACTGCGTTGGTCTATTTATGAACGAACATTCAATAACAACAACCTGCATTTATATAGTACCTTTAACAGGGTAAAATATCCCAAAACATTTCACGAGAGTGTTTTCAAACAAAATCTGCCTCGGAATCTTTTTTCAAAGGACGCGCATCCTACCAATTCTTTCCTGATACACAAACCAACAAGTTTCTGGGATCCTCCTTGTAAAATCTCTCTGCACCCTCTCCAGGGACCCTTCGATAGCGTGAAGACCAGAAATGTAAGGCATAGCGGCAAGTTGTTAGCACTGCTGTCCCACAGAGCCAGGGACCCGTTAGCGCTGCTGCCCCACAGAGCCAGGGACCCGTTAGCGCTGCTGTCCCAGAGCCAGGGACCCGTTAAGCGCTGCTGCCCCACAGAGCCAGGGACCCGTTAGCGCTGCTGTCCCAGAGCCAGTGACCCGTTAGCACTGCTGTCCCACAGAGCCAGGGACCCGGGTTCAATTCCAGCCTCAGGTCACTGTCTGTGTGGAATTTGCATGTTCATGGAATCATAGAATCCTACAGTGCAGAAGGAGGCCATTCAGCCCATCGAGTCTGCACCGACAACAATCCCACTTAGGCCCTTTCTCCGCAACTCCACATATTTACCCCACTAATCTCTCTAACCCGGGACATTAAGGGGAATTTAGCATGACCAATAGACTAACCTACATATCTTTGGAGTGTGGGAGGGAACTTACACAGACACGGGGAGAATGTGCAAACTCCACACAGACAGGGACCCGAGGCGGGAATCAAACCCGACCCCTGGTGCTGTGAGGAAGCAGTGCTAACCACTGTGCCACCGTGCCACCCCCATACTCCCTGTGTCCACGTGGGTTTCCCCTGGGTGCTCTGTTTTCTTCCCAGACTACAAAGAAGTGCAGGTTAAGTGGATTGGCCACAGTAAGTGCGTGGGATATGGGGATAGGGTGGGAGAGAGGGCCTAAGCAGAGTCCTCTTTCAGAAGGTTGGTGCAGACTCAATGGGCTGAATGGCCTTTCACTGCATTGTTGGGATTCTATGGATTTAATACAGTTTCAATAAAACACTTGTAATTCTCTCCCTGGACATACTGGTGTCTGATTTGCCTGTTCTAACTGTGGTGTAATCTTAGTCTCTGGGGCTCCTGAGTTCCCCAGCTCATGGGAACTGACACCTTCCAATAATGGGGTTTTGGAAGAGAGGGAAGTGGTGAGGTTCAGGGAGGGAATTCCAGAGTTCAGGAATGGGGTAGCGGGAAGCTGGGCTGCCAATGGTGGTGCGATTCAAACTAGGGAGGTGCTGGGGGCCAGAACTGGAGGATGCAGAGATCTGGGAGAACTGTGGGACTGGAGGAGATTTCAGAGATAGGGAGAGCCGAGACGCAGGAGGAATCAGAACATTTTATAATTTATGAGGATTTTATAATCCAAATGAATAGACGGGAGAGCCAAAGATGTAGCTATAAAACTCAGGCAGAGTGAAATGGTTTCCACATGGTGTTTGATGATGTTGTTCTGCAGGATGGGAGGAGCACTGCTGCCAGTTTCTGCCAACTGAATGCTGACCACATTTTTCCATGGCGTTCGATAAATTACTGACTGGGCAGAGATTCCTTCACTCCCAAAGTGTGACCCTTGGCTGTGGGAAATGGGATGTTGGGTGTGAGTAATCCGACATTTACAGCTCAGAGTAAAATTCCCAACACCTCCAGCTCTGCATCTGGGATTTTGCGAGTGAGCGGAGGACAGCAATCTGATATAAAAAAATCACAGTCACTCTTCAGCTAACATCAGGAAGAAGTCTCACAACACCAGGTTAAAGTCCAACAGGTTTATCTGGCAGCACCAGCTTTCAGAGTCTCAGGCTCCTTCATCGGATGATTGAGGAGATCTGATCACAAGTAGGGTACACATAGACACAAACTCAATTTACAAGATAATGGTTGGAATGTGAGTCTTTACAGGTAATCAAGTCTTAAAGGTGCAGACAATTTGAGTGGAGAGAGGGTTAAGTACAGCTTAAAGAGATATGTATTGTCTCCAGACAGGACAGTTAGTGAGGTTTTGCAAGTCCAGGCAAGTCATGGGGGTTACAGATAGTGCGACATGAACCCAAGGTCCCGGTTGAGGCCGTCCTCATGTGTGCGGAACTTGGCTATCAGTCTCTGCTCGGCGACTCTGCGCTGTCGTGTGTTGTGAAGGCCGCCTTGGAGAATGCTTACCCGAAGATCAGAGGGGGAATGTCCGTGACGATTTCAGGTTACTTCAGCCAGGACTGTTCCTGGCTCTGTGGCAGATCAGGAGAAACACAACTAGAGGCCACACAGTGAACAAAGTGATGGGTTTCGGGGGGGGGGGGGTAAATTCAGGGGCAGGCGGCTGGGATTGGGAATGGGGCAGGAGTCCATGTACAGGAACTCCCCATTTCTTAAAGTTAGGACACACAGCCCAGCATCTGTGAATCAGACAATGTGTGAGGTTGGACAGTGCGAGGTCAGAGGGTGTGAGGTCGAAGGGTGTGAGATCAGAGAGTGCAAGGTCGGAGGGTGTGAGGTCAGAGGGTGTGAGGTCAGAGGGTGTGAAGTCAGAGGGTGCAAGGTCGGAGGGTGTGAGGTTGGAAGATGTGAGGTCGGAGGGTGTGAGGTCAAAGACTGTGAGGTCAGAGGGTGTGAGGTCAGAGGGTGTGAGGTCAGAGGGTGTGAGGTTGGAAGATGTGAGGTCGGAGGGTGTGAGGTCGGAGGGTGTGAGGTCGGAGGGTGTGAGGTCAAATAATGAACAAAGAACGAAGAAAATTCCAGCACAGGAACAGGCCCTTCGGCCCTCTAAGCCTGCATTGACCATGCTGCCCAACTTAACTAAAATCCCCTACCCTTCCGGGGACCATATCTCTCTATTCCCAACCTATTCATGTAATTGTCAAGATGCCCCTTAAAAGTCACTACCGTATCCGCTTCCACTACCTCCCCCAGCAACAAGTTCCAGGCACCCACTACTCTGTGTAAAAAATCTGCCTCGTACATCTCCTTTAAACCTTGCTCCTCACCCCTTAAACCTGTGTCCCCGAGTAATTGACTCTTCCACCCTGGGAAAAAGCTTCTGACTATCCATTCTGTCCATGCCTCTCATAATCTTGTAGACTTCTGTCAGGTCTCCCCTCAATCTCTGTCGCTCCTGTAAGAACAAACCAAGTTTCTCCAACCTCTCCTCATAGCTAATGCCCTCTGTACCAGGCAACATCCTGGTAAATATTTTCTGTGCCCTCTCCAGAGTCTCCACATCCTTCTGGTAGTGTGACGACCAGAATTGAACACTATATTCCAAGTGTGGCCTAACTGAGGTTCTATAAAGGGTGTGAAGTCAGAGGGTGTGAGGTCAGAGGGTGTGAGGTCAAAAGATGTGAGGTTAGAGGGGTTAGCTCTCAAAATGACACAGGAGGCCATTTGGTCCATCATACGTATACCAGCTCTTTGAAAGAACTTTCCAATTTGTCCCCCCTTCCCCCCCCACTCCCGCTGTTACTCATTCACCCCCGGGCCTCCATAAAACCCTCCCCTTTGGATCTCTCCAATTCACTTTTGAAAGTTATTCTTGAATCTGCTTCCACCGCCTTTCGGACAGTGCATTCCAGACCACACCAATCCCCGCTGGGTAAAGGAATGTTTCCCTATCTCACCTCTGTCTCTTCTGCCGATTCCCCTCTATCTGGGACCATCCTGCCAATGGAAACTCTTTCTCATTACCTACTCTATCAAAACCCGAAAGATTTCCAATGCCTCGATTTAATCTCTCTTTGACCTTGTGTGCTGGAAGAGGAACGATCCCAGCTTCTCCACACATTCCTGGCAATCTCCAATCCTTTGGGCCTTTCCAATGAATTATTGGTGTTAAATTTCCAATTGGCTGCCTGGTGTTGGAGGATCTTTGTGATGAATGAATTGTGCAGCTTTCTCAGGTGGTGAGTTCCAAATCCCAGCTCTGGGTTTAAGCTGAGGGTGATGGTGATGCTCAGTCCAACTCTCTCCCAGTGTCAGGACAACGTCCCACACAGTCACTCCAAATCTTCCAAACACCAAGAATCAGCCAGGATTGGACAATGGGAAAGAGAATTTAGCCTTATCCCATTATCAGGTCACAGTTAGATAGATTAGAAACTGCAGCAACAGTGCAGTTTGTCTTTGCAGTTGATGTTGTCTACATGGACTTTAGCAAGGCCTTTGACAAGATACCGCATGGTAGGTTGTTGCACAAGGTTAAATCTCATGGGATCCAGGGTGAGGTATCTAAATGGATATAAAATTGGCTTGATAATGGAAGACAAAGCGTCGTAGAGAGTTGTTTTTCAAACTGGAGGCCTGTGACCAGCGGTGTGCCTCAGGGATCAGTGCTGGGTCCACTGTTATTTGTCACTTATATTAATGATCTGGATGAGACTACAGCGGGTATGGTTAGTAAGTTTGCAGATGACACCTGGATTGGTGGCGTGGTGGACAGTGAAGAAGGTAATCCAGGATTACAACAGGCTCTTGATCAATTGGGCCAGTGGGCTGACGAATGGCAGATGGAGTTTAATTTAGATAAATGCAAGGTGGTGCATTTTGGTAGATTGAACATAACATAAGAACATAAGAAATAGGAGCAGGAGTAGGCCAACTAGCCCTTCGAGCCTGCTCCGCCATTCAATAAGATCATGGCTGATCTGTTGTGGCTCAGTTCCACATTCCCGTCCTCTCCCCATAACCCTTAATCCCCTCTCTTATCAAAAACCCATCAACCCGCGTCTTAAATATATTTAGCGAGGCAGCCTCCACCACTTCAACGGGTAGAGAATTCCAGAGATTCACCACCCTTTGAGTGAAGAAGTTCCTCCTCAACTCCGTTCTAAACCGCCCCCCTTTATCTTGAGGCTGTGCCCCCTAGTCCTACTATCCTTTCTGAGCGGGAAGAGTCTCTCCACCTCTATCCTATCCATCCCATTCATCATCTTATACGTCTCAATGAGATCTCCCCTCATTCTTCTAAACTCTAACGAGTACAAGCCTAGTTTATTCAGCCTCTCCTCATAGCTCAACCCCCTCAACTCCGGCATCAGCCTAGTAAACCTCCTCTGCACTCCCTCCAAGGCCAAAATATCCTTGCGTAAGTACGGCGCCCAAAACTGCACACAGTACTCCAGCTGCGGCCTCACCAATGCCCTATACAGCTGCAGCAAGACCTCCCTACTTTTATATTCAATCCCCCTCACTATGAAGGCCAGCATCCCATTCGCCTTCCTGACAACCTGCTGCACCTGCAAGCTGGGTTTTTGCGACTCATGCACAAGGACCCCGAGGTCCCTCTGCACCGTCGCCTGCTGCAGTTTTTCTCCACGTAAGTAATAATCCTTCCTACCATTATTCCTACCAAAGTGGACCACCTCGCACTTGCCAACATTAAATTCCATTTGCCATTTCCTGGCCCATTCGCCCAGCCTATCTAGATCCTTCTGTAGACTCTCCCCACCCTCCGCACAATTTGCCTTTCCACCAATTTTGGTGTCATCAGCAAATTTTGACACCCTACACTCGGTTCCCTCCTCCAGATCATCTATATAAATGGTAAATAGCTGAGGCCCCAGCACTGACCCCTGGGGCACCCCACTAGTCACCATCCGCCAATCCGAATAGCACCCATTGACCCCCACTCTCTGCCTCCTATTTGACAACCAGTCCTCTATCCACGCTAACACCCTACCCCCAACTCCATGCCCCCTTACCTTCTGCAATAACCTCTTGTGAGGTACCTTGTCAAACGCCTTCTGAAAATCAAGAAAGACCACATCCACCGGCTCTCCTCTATCCACCGCCCTACACACATCCTCATAGAACTCCAGTAAATTTGTCAGACATGACTTCCCCTTAACGAAACCGTGCTGCGTCTGCTCTATCAAGCAGTTCCCCTCAAGATGCCTCGCTATTTCCTCCTTGATGACGGATTCTAACATTTTACCTACAACAGACGTTAAACTAACAGGCCTATAATTCCCCGCCTTTTGCCTGGCACCCTTCTTAAACAATGGCGTAACATTAGCCGTTTTCCAATCTTCCGGCACTTCCCCGGAATCCAGCGACGTCTGGAAAATAACCACCAAGGCATCCACTATCACCTCCGCCATTTCCTTCAGAACCCTCGGATGCATTCCATCCGGTCCTGGGGACTTGTCCACAATCAGCCCCTCCAGTCTGTCGAGCACCACCTCTCTAGTAACAGTAATGTCATTGAGACCCTCCAGTCCTACCACCTTTCCATCTCTAACATCCGGCAAATTATTCACGTCCTCCTCCATGAAGAACCAGGGCAGGACTTACTCAGTTAACGGTAGGGAGTTGGGGAGAGTTACAGAACAAAGAGATCTCGGGGTACATGTTCATAGCTCCTTGAAAGTGGAGTCACAGGTGGACAGAGTGGTGAAGAAGGCATTCGGCATGCTTGGTTTCATTGGTCAGAACATTGAATACAGGAGTTGGGACGTCTTGTTGAAGTTGTACAAGACATTGGTAAGGCCACACTTGGAATGCTGTGTACAGTTCTGGTCACCCTATTATAGAAAGGATATTATTAAACTAGAAAGAGTGCAGAAAAGATTTACTAGGATGTTACTGGGACTTGATGGATTGAGTTATAAGGAGAGGCTGGATAGACTGGGACTTTTTTCTCTGGAGTGTAGGAGGCTGAGGGGTGATCTTATAGAGGTCTATAAAATAATGAGGGACACAAATCAGCTAGATAGTCAATATCTTTTCCCCAAAGGGAGGGGAGTCTAAAACTAGAGGGGCCAGAGGGGCCATTTCTTCACACAGAGGGTGGTGAGTCTCTGGAACAAGCTGCCAGAGGCAGTAGTCGAAGTGTGTACAATTTTGTCATTTAAAAGGCTTTTAGACAGTTACATGGGTATGATGGGCCAAACGTGGGCAGTGGTAAAAACTGTGTGGCATAGACAAGTTGGGCCGAAGGGCCTGTTTCCAACCTGTAAATCTCTACAACACGAGGTGATTTATAGATAATATAGATATATGGATGTTACAGAGATAGAGAGGATTGTAGGGGCTGGAGGAGGTTACAGAGATAGGGAGGGGCGTAGGGTCAATGGCAGGGTTCTGAGGAATGTGGAGGAACAGAGAGATCTTGGGGTTCAAATCCACAGTTCTCTGAAGGTTGCCAGTCAAGTGGATAGAGCCGTGAAAAAGGCCTATAGTGTGTTAGCGTTTATTAACAGGGGGTTTGAGCTTAAGAGCTGTGGGGTTATGCTGCAACTATACAGAACCTTGGTGAGATCACATTTGGAATATTGTGTTCAGTTCTGATCACTTCACTATAAGAAGGAT
The DNA here is from genome assembly GCF_965287045.1 of Carcharhinus amblyrhynchos. NCBI lineage: Eukaryota > Metazoa > Chordata > Chondrichthyes > Carcharhiniformes > Carcharhinidae > Carcharhinus > Carcharhinus amblyrhynchos. Next base: position 40,637,543 of record NC_137350.1, on the reverse strand, counting down.
GTGGAAGCATTGGAGGGAGTGCAGAGGAGATTTACCAGGATGCTGCCTGGTTTGGAGGGTAGGTCTGATGAGGAAAGGTTGAGGGAGCTGGGGCTTTTCTCTTTAGAGCGGAGGAGGATGAGAGGGGACTTAATAGAGGTTTATAAGATGATGAGAGGGATAGATAGAGTGGATGTTCAGAGACTATTTCCTCAGGTGGATGTAGCTGTTACTAGGGGGCAGAACTATAAGGTTCATAGTGGGAGATATAGGAGGGATGTTTGAGGTAGATTCTTCACTCAGAGAGTGTTTGGGGTGTGGAATGGACTGCCTGCTGCCCTAGTGGAGTTGGACACTTTAGGAACTTTAAGGTGGTTATTGGATAGGCACACGGAGCACACCAGAATGATAGGGAGTGGGAGAGCTTGATCTTGGTCTTGGACAAAGCTCAGCACAACATTGAGGGCCGAAGGGCCTGTACTGTGCTGTACTGTTCTATGTGTTATGTTCTAAGATGCTGGAAAATCTCAGCAGGTCTGTAGAGAGAACAGAGCTAACGTTTAGGGTCTGGATGACCCATTGTCAGAGTTGGCTCTGTTCTGTCCTCACGGACACTGTCAGACCCGCTGAGATTTTCCAGCATTTTCTGTTTTTGTTTCAGGTTCCAGCGTCTGCAGTATTTTGCCTCTATTTGAATAGAGGACTCATTGAGTTTGTTTCGCTGCTGTCATGGTGTTTTAATTTGGTCACATGCTTCCTCCTCTCTGCTCCCCGACTAATTGAGGAATTCTCTGAGACGTTCTGATGTGGAATGGCTGCAGTGAGAGTGATTAATGAGAATCAGAGCTCTCGATTTGATTCTGTGTCGCTGATGTGAATCAAAGTGTGGAGTGTGTCTCCCCCCTGTGGCTGCTGTGTGTCTGAGCGAGTTGTGGTCACCCTGTCCCTGATGTGTAAGGGAGATATTTGCTGAGGCCATTCACAGCTTCACCCCCTTCTATCCTTCACTCAGACTCTGCCTGATTTTGTCTTTTTCACTTTCCTCCATATCCCTCCATCCCGTTCCCCAATAAAAACCCTTCAACCTCAGTATTGAAGTTTTCGGTTGATCCAGGATCTGGGCCCAATTTTACCATGGCGTTGCACCTGTTTTTGGGCACGAAACCTTGGTAAAGTCGGGTGTGAGGCAAATAGCGCGATCCGCGCCCACATCCGTGCCGCCTCCCCCCCTTTACCAAGGCCCGAAACTGGCCACAATGGGGACCCTGTCCAAAACAGGCGCCATGGCAAATTAAGTGGATTTGCATGCACTTAAATTGACTCAATGTGCTGTCCACCCAACTTTACCGGGACTCCCCCCTTTACCACCCCATTCGCCCATCCAGAACCCGCGTGAAACAGTCATGCTCCATATAAGTCCGATTCGGACACTCCATTTAGTGAGGAGGTCGGTGCCGAGCTCTCTGTTTGAAATTGGGAGGTGGGGAGGGTCCTGCTATCGGTTTGGGTGGTGGGGATGAGGGGATGCGGGGGGGTCAGTAATGTTGTGGGGGTGGGGCAATGTCTGTGGGGACCAGGGGGAGGCGTTATCCAGTCCTGGGAGGGATGTGCAGGGGAATGTTTTTCTGTTTGTTTCTCTGCACACGTGCAGTTGGGGGTGCCGATCGGAGCTGCAGGGTTTCGGGGGCGTTAAGCCTCGCCCACAGACTGCTGCAGCGTGATTCGGAATCACTGATATTTTTGCAGGTGTGTGTGGGGGCGCCTGAGAACGGGTTAAAATTCGGATCTGAAACACTTCCAGTTTCAAGTCCGCCCAGCACTTAGAATCAAAATGGTAAAATCGGGCCCAGTGTGGGAAGAGTGAATTGCAGATTTCTGCTCTTTCTGTGTCAATATGTTACCATGTGTGTGTTACTGTGCATATGTGTCAGTGTCACTGTGTGTGTGTGTCAGTGTGTCACTGTGTGTGTCACTGTGTGTCAGTGTGTCACTGTGTGTGTGTGTCAGTGTGTCACTGTGTGTGTCACTGTGTGTCAGTGTGTCACTGTGTGTGCGTGTCAGTGTGTCACTGTGTGTGTCACTGTGTGTGTGTCAGTGTGTGTGTGTCACTGTGTGTGTCACTGTGTGTCAGTGTGTCACTGTGTGTCAGTGTGTGTGTGTGTCACTGTGTGTGTCAGTGTGTGTGTCACATTGTCAGTTCTGACAGTTTGATTCTCACCCCCAGGTTCTATCTCCATTGTTCTGGATTCTCTTCCCATCAGAAATTCCTCTCTATCGACCCTTTAATCAGGTTGAAAAGATCAACCAATCCCTCTCTAATCTTCTTTATTCATGGGAATTCCATACAACCTGACCTGACACTTTCACTCTGTTACCTGCTGGAACTCACTCAGAATCGCTTTAAACCGGTCTCGATACACAGACTGGGAGCGGGTCCTGGTGTCAAACCTCCCCCTCTCTCTCTCTCCAGTCACAGTCCTGATGTTTGGTGGTGTTAGTGATTTTGATGGGATTAATGTGAGGGAGGAGACAGTAAACAGAACACAATGTCTCCACCTCCATGATTTCAATTATCCAAATTCCTCTTGTTGCTGCAGGTATGTGTACCCCCACCGCACAGACACATTGTCTAGACCACAGAGTGATCCATCCCTCAGTGCACTGCTGTCAACATTATCCCAGTAACCCTTTCCACATCACCCTCACACTGGCCTCACCCTGATAACCAAACCAGGAGAAATCACTGCACCCAATCCTGAACATCCCAGAGGATCCACTCACATTTCTCCCAGAGTGATTAATAAGGAGTCACTGGGCAGAGGCTCCGTGTGGGACACAGTGCGGGGAAGCTCCCGGGATCTTTACCAATCCAGCTGGGCCCCGGGTTCGGTATCTTGAACTCAGGCTGGAATTAATGTTGGTGTCAACTCTTTCCTTTGAATCAGTCCAAAGATGTGCGGGTTAGGTGGATTGGCCATGCTAAATTGCCCCTCTGTGTTAGGGGGACTAGCTAGGATAAATGCATGGGATTATTAGGATAGGACCTGGATGGGATTGGGGTTGGTGGGCCGAATGGCCGCTTTCTGCACTGTAGGGATTCTATGAGACCAGGTCCCCACTCCAGAGAGGTGGAGAGAATGAGTTAAGCTGGAATTTCTCAAGGAGAGAATCCAGTTGCAGAGACACAGGACAGAAACACATTGGCTGTGTGAGCCTTTCTTTAAAAAAACAACTTTCCAATGTTTGATCCCAGAATGATTTTTATACAGTTTTAATGTTTAAACTGATTAGGATGTGATACTAACTGTTCAATTATACACTTTAAATAATACACTTTAAACTCTTCAAAACAAGGAGGTTTCTCTGTCCCTTGCAATTGGACAATCATTACCTCACACATCAATAAACAACTTGCAATAATTCATTAGCGAATCACACTGGACTAACCTGATTGAGTTTTTGATGAGAATATAGGGGACATGGTTAGTAAGTTTACAGATGACACTAAGATTGGTGGCATAGTGGACAGTGAAGAAAGTTATCTCCAATTGCAATGGGATCTTGATCAATTGGTCAGTGGGCTGACGAATGGCAGATGGTGTTTAATTTAGATAAATGCGAGGTGATGCATTTTGGTAGATTGAACCAGGGCAGGACTTACTCAGTTAATGGTAGGGTGTTGGGGAGAGTTACAGAACAAAGAGATCTCGGGGTACAGGTTCATAGCTCCTTGAAAGTGGAGTCACAGGTGGACAGAGTGGTGAAGAAGGTATTTGGCATTCTTGGTTTCATCGGTCAGAAGAACATTGAATACAGGAGTTGGGATGTCTTGTTGAAGTTGTACAAGACGTTGGTAAGGCCATACTTGGAATACTGTGTACAGTTCTGGTCACCCTATTATAGAGAGGATATCATTAAACTAGAAAGAGTGCAGAAAAGATTTACTAGGATGCTACCAGGATTTGATGGATTGAGTTATAAGGAGAGGCTGGATAGACTGGGACTTTTTTCTCTGGAGTGTAGGAGGCTGAGGGGTGACCTTATAGAGGTCCATAAAATAATGGGGGGGTGTAGATCAGCTAGATAGTCAATATCTTTTCCCAAAGGTAGGGGAGTCTAAAACTAGAGGACATTGGTTTAAAGTGAGGGGGGAGAGATACAAAAGTGCCCAGAGGGGCAACTGTTTCACACAGAGAGTGGTGAGTGTCTGGGAATGAGCTGCCAGAGGTAGTAGTAGAGGCGGGTATAATTTTTTTTAAAAAAGCATTTAGACAGTTACATAGATACGATGGGTATAGAGGGATATAGGCCAAATGCAGGCAATTGGGATTAGCTTAGGGGTTTTACAACATAAGGGTGGCATGGACAAGTTGGGCTGAAGGGCCTGTTTCCATGCTGTAAACCTCAATGACTCTGTGTGGAGATGCTGGCGTTGGACTGGGGTGAGCATGGGAAGAAGTCTCTCTACACCAGGTTAAAGGCCAACAGGTTTATTTGGAGTCACGAGCTTTTGTATCACTGCTCCTTCCTCAGCTGTGTTTTGGATGAACTCAGGCTTTGTCCACCTAACCCTTAAAATGTGTATTTGGACCTTCAGAAGGTGTTTGACACAATGTCACGGAATATAATTGTTGGCAAAATCAAAGTCCATGGGATTAAATATCCAATCATCAAAAATACGGCAGCAAGGATTGTGGGAACGAATTATTTTTCAGTTGAGATGGAAAAACACAGATGGTGTTCCCTGGGTCAGTGTAAGGATCACTGTTCTTTCCAATAGATATTCATGACCTAGGTTTGGATCAATAGGACCTCATCTCAAAGTCTACAGATGATATAAACTCGGAAATGTCATAAACAACAAAGAATAGTAACAAATCTCAGGAGGACAGACTGGGGAAATAGACAGTTTAATGCAGAGATGTGTAAAGTGATAGATGTTCAAAGGCGGAAGGAGACACAGATTAAATAGTATAAATTTAAACCAAGATGTTAGAACAATAAGTTTACAAAGTTAGACTAAATTGTCCAGTTAGGTCTCAGCTAGAGGACTGTGTTTAATTTTGGGTTTCACCCTTTAGGGAGGTTTTCAGAATCTAAGGGAAGGTGCCAAGGAGATTTACTGGAACGTTTCCAGGGATCTGAGACTTCAGTGAATGTGGAGAGTTTGGAGAATCTGGGATTGTTCTCCTTGGAGCAGAGAAGGTGCCGAGGCCTTCCAAATCAGGAGGAAATGTGGTGAGAATCGGGAAGGTGAGTTAACCAGAGGGGCTCCGATTGAGAGTGATTGGAAGTGAGGATCTGTATGGCAGTGCGTGGTCAATGATCGGAAGGTGTGGACTGTTACGTTCTGTAGAGAACTGGATCAATAACTGAAGACAAAATGTTGACAAGGTTGTGAGGTAAAGGGAGCACTTTCAAAGGGCTGGCACAGCTATGGTGAGCTGAATGGTCTAATTTTAATATCCCAGTATCAGAGTGTCAGTTCCTCCCTCAGGCTCCTGACTGGAGATTGCTGTAGCTCATCACTGAGACATGGTTAAACACTGCACACACTGAACAAGTTTAAACTTCAGCAATGTCCCTCGGCACTCCCTATTCTCAGTAACTCGGGTGAAAGGATTAAGGGTTCCAGGGTGAAAGTCAGTGTCAAAGTGGAATGAAGGAGATCAAGAACGTTGTTGAGATGAGATCAACATATCACAGGATGTCCAGCAGGAACTCACCAAGGTTCTTTCAACAGCACCTTCCAAACCCACAACCACTTCCATCTGGAAGGGGAGCAGGTACCTGGGAACACCCCCACCTGGAGATTCTCCTCCAAGTCACTCACCATTCTGACATGGAAATATATCATCCATTCCTTCACTGTCGCTGGGTCAAACTGCTGGAACTTCCTCCCTAACAGCGCTGTGGGTGTACCTACACCACAAGGACAGCAGCAATTCAAGAAGGCAGCTCACCACCACCTTGCGTGGGTTGGCCACACTAAGTTGCTCCTTAATGTCTTAAGTTGTACAGTTAGGTGGATTAGATGTTACGGGGATCAGGTGGGTGTCTGGGCCTTGGTAAGGTGCTGAGGTGGTGCAGACTCGATGGGCTGAATGGCCTCCTCCTGTGCTGTAGGGATTTTACGATGACTGATGGTTTACAGGGAGAATCCAGGATGGGTAACAGATGCTGGCCTAGCCAGTGACACCCACATCTCAAACTGTACACGTCAAAGCTATGGAACATTTTCATTTGGTACATACTACACAGATAGAAAACAGATGCTGTGGTCTCAATATAAAAGGACTTATTAAAAAGTGCACACATTGCAGACACTGATACAGAGCCACACTGGAAGATTATTTCATCACAGCCTCCTGTACGTAAATAACTCGAAGGCTGCTCTCAATGAAAGATCCATAATGACTCCTTTAGTGATTAGCTGCATTTAGTAAGCAAGAGGCAACACTTGGCATCCCAGAAACCTTTACGGAATCTCTGACACGCTCGCTGGGATTTCAGTGCCAATTTCTTGGTTTCCCAATGATGGATGTTCAATAGTCCAAATGCCATGTGCCAGGCTCCAGGACTGAGCGACACTGGCAGGCAATAACTCCCGGTGTACCAACACGCCTGGTGTACCAACACGCCACGTACATGTGAGTGTTCTGTGGAACTATCTGCTACTTCTGTTGTGGTTGCAGTAGGATTTTGCACACGAGATTGATAATGAAATGAGCAGAATGATCTTGTTCAAACTCTGCAAACAGGTGACAGACATTTTCTGACGAACTGCCTTGTTTTTTCGCCACAAATGCAAATATTCTGAAAATAAAATAGAAAAATGAATCATCAGAACATTCAACATTTCAAAATGTAAAAACTCTAAATCACCCCCAAAACTAAATCATTAAACCGATATCTGAAAGCTGGATTTTCATTCGTTCTCCCCACGAGCTGCAGGAATTGGGGAAATTCCCTCTTGGATAACTCAGCCAGGGAGCAAGCAACGGGGAGGGAGAGGGGGGGGCAGTGGCTACAGGCTGGAGTCGGGCCAACTGACCCTGGTAAACACAAGAGGCAGACAGAGGGACACCGGGCAGTGGACACTGGAGGCAGACACAGTAAGGAGTCTCACAACACCAGGTTAAAGTCCAACAGGTTTATTTGGTAGTAAACGCCACAAGCTTTCAGGGTTTGCCCCTTCATCAGGTGACTCACCTGAGTGCTGCAACTATACCAGACCTTGGTGAGACCACATTTGGAATATTGTGTGCAGCTCTGGTCACCTCACTATAAAAAGGATGTGGAAGCATTGGAGAGAGTGCAGAGGAGATTTACCAGGATGCTGCCTGGTTTGGAGGGTAGGTCTTATGAGGAAAGGTTGAGGGAGCTGGAGGTCTTTAGAGTGGAAGAGGATGAGAGGTGACTTTATAGAGGTTTATAAGATGATGAGGGGTTGATAGAGTGGACGTGCAGAGACTATTTCCTCGGGTGGATGTAGCTGTTACTCGGGGGCATAACTATAAGGTTCATGGTGGGAGATATAGGAGAGATGTCTGAGATAGATTCTTCGCTCAGAGAGTGGTTGGGGTGTGGAATACACTGTCTGCTGTGATAGTGGAGTCGGACACTTTAGGAACTTTCAAGCAGTTATTGGATAGGCACATGGAGCACTCCAGAATGATAGGGAGTGGGATAGCTTGATATTGGGATTGGACATAGCTTGACACAACATTGAGGGCCAAAGGGCCTGTACTGTGCTGTAATGTTCTATGTTTCTCTGAACCCTCTTAATCTTGTGTAAATAAACATTGTGAAAATTACAGCAGAGGTCAAAGATCCAAAACTGTCAATCAAGCAACATTTTCCCTGGACTCAATAATTCACATATCGAATGGATTGCTGGCCTCTCAGCCAAGCCCATTTTACATTCCTCACCTCGATTGGTGGAATATATTTAAAGGGGTGTCAACTCGATGCAGACGTTTCCAATGCTCGCGCAGTCTCCCACGGTCACTCACTCAGCCTCCCACGGTCACTCACTCAGCCTCTATTATCACGTGCCCTGATCCGCATTTCCTCTAAAGCCCGGGATCAGGGTGTGGGATGGGGATGGTAGAGGGAGGAATTAAAGGGGCAGACACTTCCTCCAATTTGTTGGTTGGACTTGTGTCCCATTAACTCCAAGTTTGTGCGTGACCCTTTAAAGGTGGTGCTTACAATGTTCTAGAAAGTTCTATGTTGATGGATTAGTTGGCTAAAGGTGAGGAACTAAAGATGATGTTCGGAGTTAAAATACACAATAGCCATGATTGATTTAAATGGCAGGCAGGATAGGCTTTTGGGGCTGAGTGGCCTCCTCTGTCCCTACGTTCTGTCAAGGCCCATATATGGCAGATGGCGTTTAATGCGGAGAAGTGTGAGGTGATTCACTTTGGCAGGAATAACGGATGTGTAGAGTATAGGGCTAATGGTAGGACTCTGAATAGTGTGGATGAACAGAGGGATCTAGGTGTATGTGTACATAGATCCCTGAAAGTTGGGAATCAAGTAGATAAGGTTATTAGGAAGGCATACGGTGTCTTGGCGTTTATTGGTAGGGGGATTGAATTTAGGAGCCGCAGCGTCATGTTGCAACTGTACAAAACTCTGGTGCGGCTGCACTTGGAGTATTGTGTGCAGTTCTGGTCCCCACATTATAGGAAGGATGTGGAGGCTTTGGAGAGGGTGCAGAGGAGGTTTACCAGGATGTTGCCTGGTATGGAGGGAAGGTCCTATGAGGAGAGACTGAGGGATTTGAGGTTGTTTTCGTTAGAAAGAAGGCGGCTATGAGGGGACCTTATTGAAACATATAAGATGATTAGAGGTTTAGATAGGGTGGACAGTAATAGCCTTTTTCCTCTGATGGAGAAAGCTAGCACGAGGGGGCATAGCTTTAAATTAAGGGGTGGTAGTTATAGGATGGATGTCAGGGGTAGGTTCTTTACCCAGAGGGTGGTGAGGGATTGGAATGCCCTGCCTGCTGCAGTTGTAAATGCGCCTAGTTTGGGGGCGTTTAAGAGATCTGTGGATAGGTTTATGGATGGTAAGGGTTTGGTTTAGGTTAGAGGGTCATTGCTTTTTAACTGGTCGGCGCAACATCGTGGGCCAAAGGGCCTGTTCTGCGCTGTAATGTTCTATGTTCTATATATTGCACTCGGTGCTCACAATGCAGCCCCCCCAGCCCCTTCCCATCGCAGGTCGGTGAGGTTCACCAGAGGGAGCGTTTAATGATAAATGCGGATTGTTAGGCATCATGTTGCATTATGGGTTTGTTTGATGTCTCAATGAGGAGATCGAGAATCGTGCAGTAAAACATGAATCATTAACTATTTATAGATCCAGGTTACTGCTGTGCATGGTGCTGCAGTCACGACGCAGGCTGCTTCCTGAGTCTGTGACCATGTCACCCTGTTCTTCTTACATTGGACAGCCCCCCATTAACGCTTAATCTGCCGAGGACCAAACATCACAATGGCGAGCAGGCACATACAGAATCACGCAGCGTCACGCAGTGTCACGCAGCGTCACGCAACACCCATGTGGCTGATTGACTAGCTCCTCAGCTTGTAAGCACAGACACTTGCTGCCATTGGTAGATTCTCTCCAATAGGGAAGAGGATTCCAATGGGTTCACACTGAGTGTGAGCCAATCAGGGTGCTCGGTGAGCAGGTTAATTGGGACGTTGTTAGCTGTATAACAAACTGGGGCACAATCCAGCAATGCTCCCCTGAACCCTGAACCCTGACGCTCAGCCAGCTTCCAGCAGGGGCGCAGGTCTGATTTAACCCTCTCCTTGCTCCTGCAAAGTCAATTCAGTCTAAGGCTGGAGAAGGTGCAGGGCAGACCCAGAGCCCTGGGCGAGTGTCCAGCAGGCAGACTGCTTCCGGCTGGACAATGAGAGAGTGCGACACCGACATTCACAAGAGCCTGTCGTTGCTCTTTGAGCGGATTCTTACCTGGACGGTTCGTTATCCTTTCGCCACCTGTAAAATACAAAAGAGAAAAGTGGAAATGCCTCTTGGTGACTCTCTGATTCCGCGGCAGTTTTAAAAGATTCACCTGCCTGCAATGAATGACTTTGACTGTTGCTATGGAGAAGGACAGCACAGGAAGATCCCACAAACAGCCATGCACATAATGCTCAGTGAAGCTACACTTGATCAAATAGTTTGAGGGATATTGGTTCCCATTGACCAGGTTAGTGAAGAGGTTAACTCCACATCTGCCTCTCCTATACTGGCACAGGGAGATTAACCCGTTAACATCTCAACTCTAACCGCAAGTCAAAGATTGTTGAGTAAAGCTGACTTTCCCTCGATTAGTGAGAATTTCTAGGGTTACGCTGCCTGAAGTGTGTCTGCTCCAAGGCTGGATTGGTTAACAAGCTGAACAGGCCAATCAGCCTGGGGTTCTGGGAGGGAGAGGGAACAGAAATACCACAATTCACCAAAAACTTCAAACCAGAAAACAGATCAGTGGAAATGAGTAACCAGTGCTGGCAATGTACCACTCATCCCAGAGAAGAACTGTCTGAGTACTGGCAGTGTGTAAATAATCAGTGGATTGAGTTCAGGAGGAACAGGTTCCTGAATCTCTCCTTCACTGGGAGATTCCTCACCTCATTACCCAGATCTCAGTGATAGGTCAGTAACTGGGTCATATAAATAAGAACATAAGAACATATAAAATAGGTTTATATAAATATAAAAATGATTTTAAATCTGGCAATGTCCAGGTTCACTGGATTAATGAACACACACCTCACTGCTGATAAATGTTAACTTGCTGCACACAGCCATTCTAACGTGACTAATCTGGGGTTTCAGAGAGGGATCGAAACTCGAGTCAATGTGTTTGCCGCCTGTCTCTGTGAAGCCTGAGCGTCTTCAGAACAAACGTTAAACTAAGGTTCCTCTTTGCCACTTGGAGAACGGTGGGAAGTTCCTTCCATCCCCCCACTGCCCCGGTCCTCCTGGATCCAATATTTATCCCCCAGTCAGCAGCTGAGGGACAGGTCTGACCCTTTCTCTGATTGTTGTTTGTGGGATCTTGCTGTGTATAAATTGGCTGCCAACTTTACCAGCACTACTTGGCCAAGTGTTTTTGGGGCTTCCTGAAGTTGCGAAAGGTGCTATCTGAATGCAGAGCTTTATTTCACTGATGGAGGAAGTGCCCCTTCCCTCAGGATTAGTTATCTTGATGGTCAAACATTGACCCTCACAGCTGGTTCCCCATGGACACCACAGGCAGCTGTTTACCTCTGGGGTAGAAATCTGCTTCAAAACACATTAATCATTCTGTCTGCCTAAAGTGTTTTTTTTAGTTTGAACATTGATGTGTTTGGTGGAGCTTCAGAAGAGGAACAGTCATTAAGCCCGGGTGGGGCTCTTTGCTATGACTTCAACACTGAGTCCAAACTTGCCTCACTTGGTTTAGTAACGCCTCCAATCAGTGATGTTGAAATACAGTTTCCCTCTGCCCAGATACACGTCAATCCGAGCCAGTAGCTTTGCCCCGGTCTCAGCTCGCTGCCGTCAGTGTTTAAGTTGCAGTGGGGTGTGGTTCAGGCTCTCTCTCACTCGCTCTGCAGTTTAACATCAGCTGCACCTGCACAAACACATGGGTTACCCACTCACCTCCTTTGCAGAGGGTCCAGACCACAGTGACTGACGGAATTAACAGGATAATGACGCCTGAAGAAAAGTCTGCAAAGAGAAAGCAGAGGGAATTAAGGGAGATTTAAATCACCTCAAACACAAACCAATCAAATCAACAGCTAAAGGTGGTGAACCCTGTCACTCTGTACATCAGATTAACCGGTTCTCTGTCGATTAACCCCTTAAAAACACAACTGGAAAAATCTCCTCTGTGGAATGTGGTTGAGGATCTAATGGGGGTGGGAGTGGGGGTGAGGTGGGAGTGGGGGTGAAAGGGGCCCTTCAGCTCAGCTTGGAGCCCCTCCCAGTTTCACCAAACCCCTGCGGCAACTCACTGCAGCTCCTGGTCACATCCCCTTACCCTCACCTGATGAAGGGGCAGCGCTCTGAAAGCTCGTGCTACCAAATAAACCTGCTGGACTTTAACCTGGTGTTTGTGAGACCACTTACTGTGATTGGGGGGGGTCAGGGGGTTTGAATAGCAGCAGGGTCCCACACCCACGCACTGGCTATGACTTTTATTCCTGAGTTTCGGGACTGTGTCAAATCAGTTGACAAGATCCCGAGGGATTGTCCTCAACCCAGTCTGCTCGGGAAACCGGATACAGATTGGGTTGTGGGTGAAGGTCTCCGGATTAATGATGTTTCAGATCTTTCTGAAGGTCCACTTGTGTGAGACTGGGAGCTACAGAAATACTTTCTCCTCTGCCGCGGACCCTCAGACCGGCCCCTCCTGTCTGAGAGAGCCCCTCCCTCGGCACTCACCCAGACGGTGCCTGTTCCCAGGCTCCCCACTCGGCTCCATATCCTGCTCCTGTTCTGATGTTCCACAGGGAAGGGAGTCAAAGGCAACCAGATTTCACTCTGTGCCTGTAGATCACCCCTCCCTCCTCACCCCTCCCTCCTCACCCCTCCCTCCTCACCCCTCCTCACCCCTCCTCACCCCTCCTCACCCCTCCCTCCTCACCCCTCCTCACCCCTCCTCACCCCTCCTCACCCCTCCTCACCCCTCCCCCTCACCACCCCCACCCCTCCTCACCCCTCCTACCCCGCTGTCACGCTAGGGGGAGACAGCAATCCCTGGAGGAAGGTGGTCTTTACCCCGACAGGACAATGTAAGCAGAAGCCCCTCACTTTCTCTTGCTGTCTGTCAGGGTGATGCCTTGTTCCGACACTTTAAACTGGACGATGGCAGCTTGTGGCAGTGGCTCCTTTTCCAGAGTGAGCGAAGCGGCTTTGAGAACAGCTTGTGGGCCAGTCAGAGACTCCATGGTTACTGAGTTCAAATACAGAACAGAACAGACTGCAGAGGGAAGAACACCCATTAACATCCTGCACTCGCTCCAAATAAAACTCACTGCATTCCCATAACACCTTCCCCATCCACAGGGCAAACCAGAGAACCTCACAGCCAATCAGACGCATGTTATCTCTGTCACCAAAGCTGTGATGTAGGAGCCACGGCAGCAAATCTGGACACAGCAAGATCCCATAAACAGCAGTGTGAGAATGGCCAGAGAATCGGTTCAGAGATTCTGGCTGAAATATTTCCCTTCGGATCACGGGAGGAATTTCCTGTTCTTCAAAATCTGGGCCTGTGATTCTTATAGTGACCCGGCTGGGGTGGGGGGTGGGCTGGAGAGGGGTGGGGGCAGGAGGGCTGGGGTGGGGGGTGGGCTGGAGAGGGGTGGGGGGCAGGAGGGCTGGGGTGGGGGGCAGGGGGGTGGGCTGGGGAGGGGGAGGGGGGAGGGGGGCGGGCGGGCTGGGGTGGGGGGGTGGGCTGGGGAGGGGGGGCTGGGGGTCCCGGTTTAATGACCCCCCCCCATAGGGAGTTATTCAGTAACTGTCCTTGTGGAAACCAGATTGGCTGTGTGTGTATATATATATATATATATGTAGAGAACGGGGGCTCCATAATCACCCCGAAAGCCATCCCGGCTGTTACCATGGTGATGGTGTAAATGGGGCATCCCAGTCGCTGTGTCAGTAACTCTGTAGCATCTTAATGAAAAATTATTCATCTACATTAAACTGAGAGGCATCTCAGGGAAGGTCTTGACAGCAGTGAACCTTCACACAGACTCTAATCCAGTCTGAAAAGTCTGGAATCTCAGTGAGACACAATCCGACAGGTCCTCACTTCGGGCAATAAATCACCAGGTGCTCTCAGATCAGGTATTTCCCCCCGTTTCCATCAGGTCTGAGAGAGGGGGTGGGGGGGGCTGATCCTGCAGAAACTGGGAACTCAAATATCAAATACCCGCTCGCTGCTTATTCCCACACAGTCTCTCACCCCTTACTCATTGGTGCCAACACTGATTCTGAGGGTATTAACCTGTACCCTTGTATCGCAGTGACGGGGGGTGGGGGATTTTAACCAGAACCTCCCCTCTCTCCGTGGCGGGGGATGGGTTTAATCTCTCAGTGATGGGGGGTGGGTTTAACCTGTACCCCGTACCCCGCTCCCTGCTCTCGGTGACAGTGGGGGTTTAATCTCTCAGTGACGGGGGGTGGGTTTAACCTGTACCCCGCTCCCCGCTCCCTGCTCTCGGTGACAGTGGGGGTTTAATCTCTCGGTGATGGGGGGTGGGTTTAACCTGTACCCCGCTCCCCGCTCCCTGCTCTCGGTGACAGTGGGGGTTTTAATCTCTCGGTGACGGTTACACTGACCTGCGCTCTGCTTTCTCACCGGAGATTTGCTGTCTGTCGATTCAGGGCTGCTTTCTTCACTTTTATCATTGAAACATTCTGGAAGATGAGAAACAGTTTATTAAGGGGAGGGGAAGAGCGAGCTCTCACTGTCAAAATGTTCCGGCTCATTCACTGGTCCTTTTGACTCACTCTCCCCTTCTTCCTCCATCTTATAGCCCCTCCCCCAACTCACCCAAAATGTCCCAGTGAGTCTGGATGTGAGGGTCTCGGCCCTTTGCAGGCGGAGGTCAGCGGTCAGAGCCTGGGGTCAGGACCAGAGCCCAGGATCCAGGGGTCAGGGTCAAGGCCTGGGGTGGTAGGAGTCAGGGTCCAGGGGTTAGGCCTCTGTCTGCTTGGGTACGAGTGACCACAGCCCTCACTAGGATTGGGCCTTTGATTTACTCTTCCTTCTCTCAAAGACCCCAGAGCTCCCAGACAGCTCAGTAAATGTGTGAAGCACCTAGAACCTCACTGCTGCCAATTGGGGTCTTGGTGAATATAATCGGGAGGGTCAGGGTGGAGGGTAAAAAGAAATAAGACTGCAGAGTGGACAGTCCAATGTTTAAATATTGTCCCCACAGTTCGATGATGAAAGGGCGGTGAATTATTGGAGGTTTTATTGTTATGAAGCAGCTCTTAGTGGGGTGGGCTCTAACCCTGACCTTATCCCATCAGCAGCCTTGACTGAGGCCCAACTTGACCCCTGACCTGCCCTTGGCCCTACCCCGACCCCACCCTGAACTTGGCCAATACTCCAACCCAGCTGTGACCCCCATAGCCTTGACCCAATTGTGACCCCTAACCCTGACCATTCCTCATCGTGACCCCTGTCGTGTGACAGTTTTGCTGGTTTTGGTCCTCACCTTCCTTGGGTAAGTTCAGTTTGCATGGTAAACTCATGGCAGAGATGCAGTGCTGGTACACAAGAGCTGACAGGCTCCCTGTGGGAGAAGAGACCATGGTTAGTCGTTAGATTCTCAGTATGTCTCAGCGCAGCGTGAGGGATAGTTCGGGAGGGGGGGGGATACAGACAGTGACTCCAGACCGACAGGATGGGCAGTAACTGAAACACAGGAGCCTGTGGAATATTTCTTACCGAAATAGGGCTCCTGGTTCGATCCTTTCAAACACACTCCTTTCCGAGAGA
The DNA here is from genome assembly GCF_965287045.1 of Carcharhinus amblyrhynchos. Classification (NCBI taxonomy): domain Eukaryota; kingdom Metazoa; phylum Chordata; class Chondrichthyes; order Carcharhiniformes; family Carcharhinidae; genus Carcharhinus; species Carcharhinus amblyrhynchos. The sequence continues at coordinate 40,622,032 of NC_137350.1, read as the reverse complement.
ATTCAATTAAGAAATGTCGAATTGACTCATTGGATGAACCTGTTTACAAAGGAAAGCAGAGAATTAGAAATTGAGAGGTTAGCTATCTTTTTATTCTCTTTATAGTATATAATTATCTAAACAAATAATTCTGAAGCTCATTCTCATATCTGTCTATTGTGTCTCAGTGTCTGTCTCTCTGCCCATCTCTCTCTCTCTACCTGTCTCTGGCTGTCAATCCTTTTCTTCACATAACCCCAGTATTGGGATGGGTGAGAATGACTTTCCCGGGGTTCAGTCTTGCTTCTTGGTCTTAGACCAAAGATAGCATCAATTAAAGGGCAGTAATCTGAGACCCTGGTGACAGTTAGCAATCCCGGAATGAGTGAGTGTGTGTGAGCTAAACCCCAAAACACAGCAAACTAAACACCCCACCAAGAAAATCGGCAGCGAATCGATCCCTAGCTCAGAGTAACTCAGAGAGGCCCAGCACGGTGACTCTCTCTCTCACTGACTCTCGCTTTGATAGCCCCATCGAACAGAGGGAATGTTTCCTGCTTCCAGGGTCTATTCCACCTTTTGGATCAGGAATCAGAGAGTGGAACACATAACGTCCACAGTTTCCATCCATTCATCTCAATTGGATTTGTACATTCACCTTTGCCAGTAAGTCAGACTCATTACTGAGACTGTCCAGACAGGAAGTGTTCTGTTTATACTCATCAGTGAAATAAACCAGACGTCTCACTATCTCCTTGGGCCATCTTCACCTGCCCAGCACACTCAGTGGCTTTGAAAACTTCCTTTGCAAAGCAGACTGAGGTCAAACAATAACTTCCTTTTTAAATACATGTTCCTCAGAGTTACTGAACACAACCCCTGTGGATAACGGCTGCTCTGTAATCAGTGATATTACAATAACATAAAATACTGCAGCTGCTGGAATCTGAAACAAGAGCAGAAAATGCTGGAAAATCTCAGCAGGTCAGAGTGGCAAAGGGTCACCCAGGCTCAAAGTTAAAACTGGAGGGGATAAACTAGAGGGTTTAAAATGAGAGGGGAGAGATTCAAAAGTGTTCAGGGGAGCAATTTTTTCACACAGAGGGTAGCGAGTGTCTGGAACAAACTGCCAGAGGTAGTAGTAGAGGCGGGTACAATTTTGCCTTTTAAGAAGCGTTTAGACAGTTACATTCCCCCCCACCCTGGGCATAACAAAATCACCGTCCTGTTCAGCAAGTTAACAAGTTCAGGTACTCTCATCTGGGGACTGGTTGTAACAATATATACATACATGACCAACATATCCCACACAATATATTACAATATATACACAGCTACTTACTGATAATATATGATGCAGACCTCCCTATATAATATATAGATATACCCTGTTATAATATCTGATCTGCATTGCCTCTGTTACAATATGAAATGTGTATTTGTTTGGATTTATTGCTCACACCTGAACTTTCCTCTGGATTCTTGAGGTTTGCTGAAGGGACTTTCACGGCCAATCCGAATGAGCCGATGTATGAGGAGCTTTCTCGGATAACGAATGAACCTGGCTCTTTATCTTCCAACATCCTAATCGCTGCAACACATTGAAGAAGTACAACTTAGTCCCATACAACAAACACCCAAAGTCTTGGATTTATATATCTCGTTTCATTCTCATGTCTTGAAAGGCAGCACAGCACTGCTGCCTCACAGCGCCAGGGACCTGGGCTCAATTCCGGCTTCGGGTCACTGTCTGTGTGGAGTTTGCACATTCTCCCCATGTCTGCGTGGGTTTCCTCCGGGTGCTCCGGTTTCTTCCCACACTCCAAATACATGTGGGTTAGGTTGATTGGCCATGCTAAATTGCCCCTTAGTATCGAGGAGATTAGCAGATAAAAATGTGGGGTTAATGGGTGGGACTGTTATTGATGCAGGCTAGATGGACTGAATGGTCTCCTGCACTGTAGGATTCTATGTAGTCACTGTTTGCAATGCAGAGATTTCCTACATTTCAATCTCGGTGGTTGTTATCCGGTTATCTCCTTTATTCTTCCAATTGAGTTGATGTTGGGGTATGGAGGTAATGCATGTTGGAAAGGGTGGCATCACCCTGTACACATGCACTTTCCAGGAGTGGACCCTGGATAGAGTTCATCTGCTCCGATTCCTGTGGCAGGCGGGATTCTGACCAGTGTGTCAGGCACTTGGTTTGAATGTTATTTGGAACTTATTGGCCCAAGTCTGAATGTTGTCCAGATCTTGCTGCTTGAGTATCTGAGGAGTTGCGAATGGTGCTGACATTTCATTTACTTGCTGAGACACTAAAGGGGTTGACAATCTTGGTAATGAACACACACACATTTGCTCAAGCCCAATGGGACAGCCTGGATTCAGCCTCCTGCTTGGGGAATTTAAATAACTGTATCCGATTGTTATAGAATGAAATAGATTCCAGATAAGTTGTCACAAGAATTGCACTCAGCGTTGACCTTACCTTGATCTCTGCTGAGGTTTGGTTTGTACCAATATTTAGATGTGTCTTGTACAAATTTAATCGTAGGTTGTGCATCATGTGGGAGATCTGTAGGAATGAACAAACAAGGGGGTTAGAGAGAAATGAGTTACAAATTGGGGAAATATATCAACATCATGAACAATTTCAACTTTAACATTGTCATAAACATTTATTTTTATTCATTTATGGGACATGGGCATTGCTGGCTAGACCAGCATTTATTGCCCATCCCTAATTGCCTTTGAGAAGGTGACGGTGAGCTGCCTTCTTGAATCGCTGCAGTGCTGTTAGGGAGGGACTTCCAGGATTTTGACCCAGGGACAGTGAAGGAATGGTGATGTATTTCTAAGTCAGGATGATGAGTGATTTGGAGGGAAATGTCTAGGTGACGGTGTTTCCATGTGCTTGTTGCCCTTGTTTCTCTATGTGGTTTGGTTCACTAACATTATCATTAGCAACTTCACCATCAATAGCACGGATATCAACTGCATCAAGAACGTGTCAGCAAAGCATCCTCAATAACTTCATAAAGGATCAATTAAATTCTGTCTTAAAGAGGAGGAAACATTGGGATTTGACAGGTGGGATGGTCAAAACAAGGGATTTGAATACATTTTTAGAGTTGGGGGGAACATAGTAAGGTGAAGATTGGGAAGGAGTTACCCAGATACCAACGATGCTCAGAATGGGACACAGGGCAGGGTGATTGGCTAGTGGAGAGTAACAAGGTGCAATGAATGAGTGGGACTTTGATTGTCTTACCTTCGAGGGAGGTGGTGCTTGGAGTCTTTGACAATCCAACACTGGAAAAGGCATTGAGGGGAAGGCTCAGAGTGCTTGAAGAACTCGACTGAAGTCTTTGATTCTTCAACTTGCGAGAGTTTTGGTCCAAGTATTGAGTGCTTCCATTTACCAAGAGGATTGGGATATCGGTAAAGGAACTGGCAGTAGATGGTGGGCAGCTGTTGGAATGTTCTTTAACCTTGTACGTTGTTTTACCATGGTCCACCGATGGCCGGGCCCGCCTGCTGCCAGAGGCTGCTTGGTGAACAGTATTGTTCGCTGCTCTGTGGGAGTATGGCACCGTCCCGTAATTGACAGGGCTGCCAGAAACCTGCTGCAGATGTTGGTCACTGAACGAGCTCTTGGACGAGCTGGGGGAGGCAGGGTAAGGACTCTGTAGGTTCACAAACGATCCTGCTGATCCGTACGTGCTGCCAGTTGATTGATAAATCCCTCCTCCATCTCCCTCATCACTCAGCAATGATTGGGAACTAAGAAAAAGATAGAATGTACGTTAGTGCAGCCTGTTCACAGCTCGAGAAACTCCCAAAGTGTTTTACACCCAATTAATCATTAAATAGTCACTGTTGTAATGTAGGAAAACACCAGCACACAGCAAGATCCCATAAACAACAATGTTGTAATGGCCCTTTCTGGCTGGGTGTGGGGGTTTCTTTAAGCATTGATTGACAGAGAAAAGTTGTCCCGGATTCGGGGGAGAACTTCCTTTGTGAAAGACCCCAGGACAGCTAAAGGGGCAGATTGGGCCTTCGTTTAAGATCTTGAGCAAAAGCTGATGTTTCTGACAGTGCAGCATTCTTTCAGTACAGCATTGACAGTGACAGCCTGGATTATATCCCCAGGCCTCTGGAGTGAGGTTTGAGCCCACACGCGATGGAAGAGTGTGAGAGAGTCGGGTATTGGATCTCAGCCAACATAACAAGAGCTGATAAAGAGAATCTAAAATCCATTTAGTTGATAAGCGTTCCAATTTCCATTACTGCTTTACACCCTTAGGAATTGCTTTGGTCAGAAAGAAACGAGAGTTCCTGTACCTTCCCAACGTGTCCCAGGCAGGCGAGGTGGACAGTAAGGAGAGACCACTATCCGCGTGATTGGTGTAGCCAGTCTTGGGCAGCTTATCAGAACCTGCAGATGTGGACAGGTAGGAAATGGCAGGTTCTCTCTCGGTGTTTGTGTGTACAGGTGAGGTGCCATATTGCGCAGTTACAGTCGGCAGAGGGTTGATGCTGGAGGTGCTGTGGCTGTTGGGTGCCGGGACTGGTATGGGTTGTGAACCATTCTGCGGAGTGATGGAGACTGCAGCAGAGCACAGATCCGCCGGAGACCGGAAAACATTCATCGCTGGTCGGTGTGGGAATTCCGTGGGCTGACGAATAAACGTGTTCATATTGCGGGAACCTGGAGAGAAAAATAAGTGAAGGTTTTTTAAACAATTTCATGTTGTTTGTTCCCTGTTCTGAGAATGTTAATATTTTAGACTAAAGGTGAAGGCATTTCTCAGTGAATCTGATCACCTCTACATTCCCTCTGCTCCATATCTCACTCACACCCAGGCAGACTCTCACATACTGGAGACAGAAACCCTGCTTTACTGAGAGGAAATCTACTCTGACACAAAGCTGCCTTTCCAATCCACACTGCGGATGATGGCGCAGTGTTTTACACAATTTAAAATAACCCGGATAATCCAATTCCCAGTGTACAAAAGGGGAATTATAATCGGGTAGTTTTGAGATTGGCTGAAACCGGTGAGAAATTCACCTCCATCGATGTTACAAAGTAAAGCAGTTCCCCCGATCTTACTGATTTTGGTGATTGGTGTAAATTGGGGTAGGTTATTCATGAGGGTGATTGAGTTGCTAAAGATGGAATTCTCTCGTTTTGAGGCTAAGTGCGGTGAGGGAGGAGCTCCGTTGGTGCCTTTGCCTCTGGACGGAATGGTGGGATCCCGCACCAGATTCTCCACTTGGAACCTCATTAATTCGGCACAGGCAGGTTACCCTCCAACCCTCCTCACAGCTGATTCGCCCACCCACAGTCAGCTATTGAGTTCAAAGGTCCCGATGCTATATTTAAACACCAGCCCAGGACACTCATCTCCCTCTCTCCAGCCCAGCCGTCATCACCAGACTGTGCAGGATGTCAGCAACCCAGAGGGTAAAGGCTAGCAGCCTGGGCAGAGCGGTGTACCGGGCCTCAGGAGCAGCGTGGCACTGGGGCAGAAAGGCTTTGTTACACTCACCACTAAGTATTTTGCAAAGTGAGGACTGTCTTGTGCCCTCCACTCTTTTTACTAATCGGGTTTCAGAGCAATGTGATTTCACGCTGGCGAGATGCGGGATTGGGGAGGCCTGACGGAATGCTGGCCGCTGTTTTAATGGGATTCATGAGATGAAAATGAATGCAAACTGCATTCCTGCCAGCCAGCAGGAAGACTGATCTGCCATTGGGAGAATTGCAGCGGGATTTAATGCCAGCAGGTCTCTGACGTTGTGGCTCCTGTTAGATTCTCCTCTGCTCCCGTCACCCGCAGGGTGGGAGAATTCTGTCCGCAGCATCTTTTACACTATAGGCTAAGGTCAAAAACATCACCAATCTGTGAAGGTATTGGACAATAACCCAAGCCACCCTGACCCGACCCCCAACCCCTGACCCATCCCCACCTCCACAACCCAGACCCCCAACCCCCACCCCCCGACCCACCCCCACTGCCCCAACCCCCATCCCTCCAACCCACCCCCACTGCCGTGAAACCCCACCCCCACTGCAAAAACCCACCGCCCCTACCCAACCCCCAACACTGACCCACACCCATCCCCCCAATCCGCATGGACCCCTCCGACTCAACACCCACCCCCCGGACCAGACCCCCCCCCCACTCCGACCTGACATCCGCCTCCCTCGACTCAACATCCACCTCCCCGACCCCGACACCCGACCCACCCCCACCCCCCCGGCCCAGACACCACCCCCCCGACCCACCCCCATCCCCCCCGACTCAACACCCAACATATTCAGCCACCCCCTGCCACTCACCCCGACCCCTGATGCTACCCAGGCCTCCGCCATCCACCCTGACCCTCCAAATCCAGCTGCTCATTGCCACATTGATGGTGCCAGTGGAATGTCTCTGGGAAGGAATCTGATTGATGTTGTTTCTCTCCATCCCTCGCACCCTCTTCTGCAGGAAGATCCGAAAATTCCAGCTGGGATCCGCTCCAAACTTCCCAATAGCTCACTTCTCTTTTTCCCTCCGATGCCTGTCCCACTTTAATCCCACTGGCATCAACCCCCAGCACCCATGGCTGTCCCCTGTCCCTTTAACCACAACACGTCAGGCAGAAATCCAGAGCTTCCAGGGAGAAGGGGATTGTTTGGAATGTGAATTGTGATCTCAATGGGTGCAGCAGATCTTAAAACTGCTCAAATACACAGTCTGGACTTATTAACAACTTTATAAATCCCTTTGACAGTTGTTATAGCAACGGTTGATAATACTGGAGTGGCATTTGTTGACCCTCTGGGTTTGTTCTCAGTTTGGTTGCTGGGACACAGTCAGGGACAGTGAGAATGTTGG